>NW_021281730.1:59788-92012 GCF_002162155.2 Triticum dicoccoides
CGCCCCACCCTCGTGGGCATCCCGGGACTCTCCTGGTCCTTCTCCGATACTCCGTGGGCTTCTTCTGGTCCAAAAATAAGTTTCGTGAAGTTTTAGGTCAATTGGACTCCGTTTGATTTTCCTTTTCTGCGATACTCTAAAACAAGGAAAAAAAGAAACTAGCACTGGCTCTAGGTTAATAGGTTAGTCCCAAAAATAATATAAAAGTGTATAATAAAGCCCATAAACATCCAAAACAGATAATATAATAGCATGGAACAATCAAAAATTATAGATACGTTGGAGACGTATCACATACTAGTGACACTCTGTTTGTCTATGTATTCACACATGTATTATGTTTCCGGTTAATACAATTCTAGCATGAATAATAAACATTTATCATGGAATAAGAAAATAAATATTAACTTTATTATTGCCTCTAGGGCATATTTCCTTTCATGTTGATGAAAGCAAGTTTTAAGTTGTAAGTTAAAATTTTCCTAAAAGAAGTTGTAAGTCAAAAAACTTTTTCATGTCCTGAAAAACTTTTTCAGTTATTAAAAGAAAATATAGTTGTTTCCATTTTTTTACTAATAAAATACCTATGCAATCTTAAGAAAAAGTCGCACGCGCACGGCGGATGACGCTACGCGCCAATCAGCCGGCAGAAATGACTCGGTTTCTTCTCATTACTGATGGTGGCAAAAACAGGAACTATAGCTGTCCACGGAAAAAACCTTAGAGCATCTCCAACCGCGCCCAGGCCTCATAGGGCGTCTTTTTATGCGCCGACGCCGAAAACCCCCGCACTCGCGCCCTCAAGACGCCGAAATTCGCCGGCTCGGCCCGTTTTTCGGCCCGGCGATCGCAGGCCGAACCCAGCGCACCGGGGGGGTGCTTGGGGGCTCAGACATAAGGGGAAAACACGCCTGGGCCACACTATTAGGCGAAAAGTCAAGGCAATCGTCCAGATTCGCCCCCCACCCCCCGCCCGCTCGGCCACCACCCTGCCGATCCCGGTGCCGCCCACCGCCAAGCACCGCTGGATAGGCCATTCCCCACCAGAAAAGAGAGAAGGTTTCACCGCGGAAGCCTCTCCACAACCGTCCGGGCGAGTTTTCCGGCGCTCTGGCCGCACAGGGCGGTATACCGGCGGGTGTGCGCCCACCACGCCCGCCAGTTGTTCGGCATTTTGTCAGCTCGGCGATGGACTCGGACGACAAGGAGGCGCTCGCAGCGCCGCTGCAGGAGGAAGCCGATGCCGACGTCCAAGACGAGGAACACCGCATGGTCCTCGCCGTCCTCGCTGGCCTGCTCGCGAGCAATGAAAAACCGCGGTGAGGGAGCTCATCGTTGGGGACCTGAAAGTAAAGAACCGGCATCGTCTGGAAAGCTGTTGCATGCTCTACTCCGACTACTTCGCCAACGCTCCACTGCATAGTGATAAAGTATTTCGGCGCCGTTATCGGATGAACCGAAAGCTTTTCCTCAGGATTGTGAATTCCATCCGGGAGTTCCACAACTACTTCAAGTGCAAGAAGGATTGCAGCAGTAAACTTGGATTCACCTAAATCCAGAAGTGCATGACAACTATGAGGATGCTTGCATACGAAGCTCCCGGTGATTCACTCGACGACTATGGGCGCATGGCCGAGTCCACGACCGTTGAGTGTTTCTACAAGTTCTGTAGGGCAGTGGTGGCAGTGTTTGGACCGCAATACTTGCGAACACCCAATGCGGAAAACACTTCTCGGATCCTAGCACAGAATGCAGCAAGAGGATTTTCTGGGATGCTTGGAAGCATCGACTGTATGCATTGGAAATGAAAGAACTGCCCATTTGCTTGGCAGGGGATGTACAAAGGCGACAAAGGCGGTTGTAGTGTGGTACTTGAGGTGGTGGCCACACGGAACCTCTGGATTTGGCACTCCTTCTTTGGTATGCCAGGAACTCACAATGATATCAACGTGCTGTAGTGCTCCCCTGTTTTTGCCAAGCTTGTTGAAGGTCATTCTCCTCCGGTGAACTTCGAGGTCAATGGGCGGCACTACCTAGGGGTACTACCTAGCTGATGGCATCTATCCGAGATGGTCTACATTTATGAAGACTATCTCAAACGTTGTGCCAAGAGGCAAGAAGTCCCACTTTGCGAAGGTTCAGGAAGCTTGCGGGAAGGATGTTGAGCGGGCATTTGGTGTGCTCCCACTAGTAGAAAACATGGCTTTGGTCCAGGCCGGGTCAGCCCATTAGTCTCAGTTCAGTCCAGAACTAGGACCAATGTGGGCATTGGTCCCGGTTCGTGAGCCCAGGGGGCTGGCCGGGCCACGTGGGCCATTGGTCCTGGTTCATCTGGACCTTTTGGTCCCGGTTGGTGGGATGAACCGGGACCAATGGGCCTCGCTCCTGGCCCACCACCATTGGTCCCGGTTGGTGGCTTGAACCGGGACCAAAGGCTCCCCTTTAGTCCCGGTTCATGTCACCAACCGGGACCAATGAGGTGCCTATATATACCCCTCGCTCACGAGCAGAGCACCCCAGTGCCTCTGTTTTTCTCTGGCCGAGGGGGAGAGGGCTTGGTGGTGCTCTAGCTCACCTCCTATGCACACAAGGTGTTCGATGGAATGCCCGAGCCACACTACTTAAGCTTTCTCCTCTCCAAGCTCGACCTCCAAGCTCCATTTTCCATAATATTTGTCTAGGTTTAGCGGTCCGTCACGCCCCGTCCCCGTCTTCACCGCCATCGATCACCCGCGCCGAGCTCATTGCCAGCACCACCGTGGTGAGCCTCTTGTTCTTATCTTCTTTCTGAAAGGAAAAATATTCTTACTTGTATGTTTACATAGATACTTGTATTATTTTCTTACTTTTATTATTGCATCTTATATAGTGCGATGGTTTTGGTATCCGCCCCCGTCGGCCCTCGTCCTGTCTATGATTCGGATGTGGTATATATATTATGTTTATAACTATTGGTTCATTTATTGTTTATGAAAATTATGCTGACCAACATGACATAGATTTTATTTATGTAGGATGTATGTCAATCGGAAATGCCAACCGACCCTATTGTCGAGAGGTTAAATTTAGTTGAAGAAGAAAACAATTTGTTGAAGGAAAAAATAAAAAAATTGAGGAGGAGAAGATGATATTGGAGTTGCATGTTGCGGATGTCGTCGATGATCACAAGATCAAGATAGATGCAATGCGCTTGAAGATTAGAAAGATTAGAAAATATGCCATTCATACCGAGGCTTGGTATCATTATGCCGTTGGATCAATTGTTACCTTGGTTGCGATTATGATCGCATTTGTTTTCGCATTGAAATGTTTTACATAGTTTCAATGTATGGTTTAATTAATTAGATGCTCTGGAGAGCTATATGTTGTTAGATGAGAACTATGTATGCACTTTGGTTTTAATGTGATGATGAACTTCTATTAATTTGGACACTTAATTATATATAATGCACGCAGATGAACCGGCAATGGATGTACAGTGACAGACACACCTACGAGTACATTAAGGGCGTGCATGAGTTTCTCGATGCGGCTGAGGCAAACAAGCAGAATGGTTTTATGTGTTGTCCATGCACTGAATGTGGGAATACGAGGTCTTACTCTAACCGGAAAATCCTTCACTCCCACCTGCTTTACAAGGGTTTCATGCCACACTATAAAGTTTGGACGAGGTACGGAGAAATAGGGGTTATGATGGAAGACGGCGAAGAAGAAGAGTACGATGACAACTATGTGCCCCCTGAATACGGTGATGCTGCAATGGGGGGAGCTGGTAAAGATCAAGAGGAACCAGACGATGTGCCCAATGATGCCGCAATGGGTGAAGCTGCTGAAGATCAAGAGGAACCAGACGATGTGCCCGATGATGATGATCTCTGCCGGGTCATTGTCGATGCAAGGACGCAATGCGAAAGTCAAAAGGAGAAGCTGAAGTTCGATCGCATGTTAGAGGATCACAAAAAAGGGTTATACCCCAATTGCGAAGATGGCAACGCAAAACTCGGTACCGTACTGGAATTGCTATAGTGGAAGGCAGAGAATGCTGTGGCTGACAAAGGATTTGAGAAGCTACTGAAGATACATGCATGCCCTAATGACTGCATCCTCTACCGCGGTGCATACAAGGATCTGAACGCATGCCCGGTATGCGGTGCATTGCGGTATAAGATCAGACGAGATGACCCTGGTGATGTTGACGGCGAGCCCCCCAGGAAGAGGGTTCCTGCGAAGGTGATGTGGTATGTGTTGGGTAACGTAGTAATTTCAAAAAAAATTCGACGCACAGGCAAGATCATGGTGATGCATAGCAACCAGAGGGGAGAGTGTGATCTACGTACCCTTGTAGATCGACAACGGAAGCGTTAGGTTGATGTAGTCGTACGTCTTCACGGCCCGACCGATCAAGCACCGAAACTACGGCACCTCTGAGTTCTAGCACACGTTCAGCTCGATGACGATCCCCAGACTCCGATCCAGCAAAGTGTCGGGGAAGAGTTCTGTCAGCACGACGGCGTGGTGACGATCTTGATGCTCTACCATCGCAGGGCTTCGCCTATGCACCGCTACAATATTATCGAGGACTATGGTGGAAGGGGGCACCGCACACGACTAAGAATATGATCACGTGGATCAACTTGTGTTCCTAGGGGTGCTCCCTGCCTCCGTATATAAAGGCTCAAAGGGGGGGCCGGCCGGCCAAGAGGAGGCGTGCCAGGAGGAGTCCTACTCCCAGAGGGAGTAGGACTCCCCCCTTTCCTAGTTGGAATAGGATTCGCGGAGGGGGGAAAGAGGAGAGAGAGGAGGAAGGGGGCCGGCCCCCTCTCCTTGTCCTATTCGGACCAAGGGGGGGAGGGGCGCGCGGCCCATCTCTGGCCACCTCTCCTCTCTTCAACTACGGCCCACCAAGGCCCATATACCTCCCGGGGAAGTTCCGATAACCTCCCGGTACTCCGGTAAAATCCCGATTTCACCCGGAACACTTTCGATATCCAAACATAGGCTTCCAATATATCAATCTTTATGTCTCGACCATTTCGAGACTCCTCGTCATGTCCATGATCACATCCGGGACTCCGAACAAACTTCGGTACATCAAAATGTATAAACTCATAATATAACTGTCATCGTAACCTTAAGCGTGCGGACCCTACGGGTTCGAGAATAATGTAGACATGACCGAGACACGTCTACGGTCAATAACCAATAGCGGAACCTGGATGCTCATATTGGCTCCTACATATTAGGCGAAGATCTTTTGTCGGTCAGACCGCATAACAACATACGTTGTTCCCTTTGTCATCGGTATGTTACTTGTCCGAGATTCGATCGTCAGTATCCAATACCTAGTTCAATCTCGTTACCGGCAAGTCTCTTTACTCGTTCCGTATTCCATCATCCCACAACTAACTCATTAGTCGCAATACGCCAACCCAACATGTACCTTTGGAGACACCTGTAGAGCACCTTTATAATCACCCTGTTACGTTGTGACGTTTGGTTGCACACAAAGTGTTCCTCCAGCAAATGGGAGTTGCATAATCTCATAGTCATAGGAACATGTATAAGTCATGAAGAAAGCAATAGCAACATACTAAACGATCGGGTGCTAAGCTAATGGAATGGGTCATGTCAATCAGATCATTCACCTAATGATGTGATCTCGTTAATCAAATAACAACTCTTTATCAATGGTTAGGAAACATAACCATCTTTGATTAACGAGCTAGTCAAGTAGAGGCATACTAGTGACACTCTGTTTGTCTATGTATTCACACATGTATTATGTTTCCAGTTAATACAATTCTAGCATGAATAATAAACATTTATCATGATATATGGAAATAAATAATAACTTTATTATTGCCTCTAGGGCATATTTCCTTCAGTCTCCCACTTGCACTAGAGTCATTAATCTCGATTACACTGTAATGATTCGAACACCCATGGAGCCTTGGTGCTGATCATGTTTTGCTCGTGGAAGAGGCTTAGTCAACGGGTCTGCAACATTCAGATCCGTATGTATCTTGCAAATCTCTATGTCTCCCACCTAGACTAGATCCCGGATGGAATTGAAGCGTCTCTTGATGTGCTTGGTTCTCTTGTGAAATCTGGATTCCTTCGCCAAGGCAATTGCACCAGTATTGTCACAAAAGATTTTCATTGGACCCGATGCACTAGGTATGACACCTAGATCGGATATGAACTCCTTCATCCAGACTCCTTCATTCGTTGCTTCTGAAGCAGCTATGTATTCCGCTTCACACGTAGATCCTGCCACGACGCTTTGTTTAGAACTGCACCAACTGACAGCTCCATTGTTTAATGTAAACATGTATCCGGTTTGCGATTTAGAATCGTCCGGATCAGTGTCAAAGCTTGCATCAACGTAACCGTTTATGTTGAGCTCTTTGTCACCTCCATATACACGAAACATATCCTTAGTCCTTTTCAGGTATTTTAGGATGTTCTTGACCGCTGTCTAGTGATCCACTCCTGGATTACTTTGGTACCTCCCTGCTAGACTTATAGCAAGGCACAAATCAGGTCTGGTACACAGCATTGCATACATGATAGAGCCTATGGCTAAAGCATAGGGAACATCTTTCATTTTCTCTCTATCTTCTGCAGTGGTCGGGCATTGAATCTGACTCAACTTCACACCTTGTAACACAGGCAAGAACCCTTTCTTTGCTTGATCCATTTTGAACTTCTTCAAAATCTTGTCAAGGTATGTGCTTTGTGAAAGTCCAATTAAGCGTCTTGATCTATCTCTATAGATCTTTATGCCTAATATGTAAGCAGCTTCACCGAGGTCTTTCATTGAAAAACTCTTATTCAAGTATCCCTTTATGCTATCCAAAAATTCTATATCATTTCCAATCAGTAATATGTCATCCACATATAATATCAAAAATGCTACAAAGCTCCCACTCACTTTCTTGTAAATACAGGCTTCTCCAAAGGTCTGTATAAAACCAAATGCTTTGATCACACTATCAAAGCGTTTATTCCAACTCCGAGAGGCTTGCACCAGTCCATAAATGGATTGCTGGAGCTTGCACACTTCGTTAGCTCCCTTTGGATCGACAAAACCTTCCGGTTGCATCATATACAACTCTTCTTCCAGAAATCCATTCAGGAATGCAGTTTTGACATCCATCTGCCAAATTTCATAATCATAAAATGCAGCAATTGCTAACATGATTCGGACAGACTTAAGCATCGCTACAGGTGAGAAGGTCTCATCGTAGTCAACCACATGAACTTCTCCAAAACCTTTTGCGACAAGTCGAGCTTTGTAGACAGTAATATTACCGTCAGCGTCAGTCTTCTTCTTGAAGATCCATTTATTCTCAATTGCTTGCCGATCATCGGGCAAGTCAACCAAAGTCCATACTTTGTTCTCATACATGGATCCCATCTCAGATTTCATGGCTTCAAGCCATTTTGCGGAATCTGGGCTCACCATCGCTTCTTCATAGTTCGTAGGTTCATCATGATCTAGTAGCATGACTTCCAGAACAGGATTACCGTACCACTCTGGTGCGGATCTTACTCTGGTTGATCTACGAGGTTCAGTAGTATCTTGTTCTGAAGTTTCATGATCATTATCATTAGCTTCCTCACTAATTGGTGTAGGTGTCGCAGAAACAGGTTTCTGTGATGTACTACTTTCCAATAAGGGAGCAGGTACAGTTACCTCGTCAAGTTCTACTTTCCTCCCACTCACTTCTTTCGAGAGAAACTCCTTCTCTAGAAAGGATCCATTCTTAGCAACGAATGTCTTGCCTTCGGATCTGTGATAGAAGGTGTACCCAACAGTCTCCTTTGGGTATCCTATGAAGACACATTTCTCCGATTTGGGTTCGAGTTTATCAGGTTGAAGCTTTTTCACATAAGCATCGCAGCCCCAAACTTTAAGAAACGACAACTTTGGTTTCTTGCCAAACCATAGTTCATAAGGTGTCATCTCAACGGATTTTGATGGTGCCCTATTTAACATGAATCAGGCCGTCTCTAAAGCATAACCCCAAAACGATAGCGGTAAATTTGTAAGAGACATCATAGATCGCACCATATCAAGTAAAGTACGATTATGACGTTCGGACACACCATTACGCTGAGGTGTTCCGGGTGGCGTGAGTTGCGAAACTATTCCGCATTGTTTCAAATGTAGACCAAACTCGTAACTCAAATATTCTCCTCCACGATCAGATCGCAGAAACTTTATTTTCTTGTTACGATGATTTTCAACTTCACTCTGAAATTCTTTGAACTTGTCAAATGTTTTAGAGTTATGCTTCATTAAGTATATATACCCATATCTGCTTAAATCATCTGTGAAGGTGAGAAAATAACGATATCCGCCACGAGCCTCAACATTCATCGGACCACATACATCTGTATGTATGATTTCCAACAAATCTGTTGCTCTCTCCATAGTACCAGAGAACGGTGTTTTAGTCATCTTGCCCATGAGGCACGGTTCGCAAGTACCAAGTGATTCATAATCAAGTGGTTCCAAAAGTCCATCGGTATGGAGTTTCTTCATGCGCTTTACACCGATATGACCTAAACGGCAGTGCCACAAATAAGTTGCACTATAATTATCAACTCTGCATGTTTTGGCTTCAACATTATGAATATGTGTGTTACTACTATCGAGATTCATAAAAAATAGACCACTCTTCAAAGGTGCATGACCATAAAAGATATTACTCATATAAATAGAACAACCATTATTCTCTGATTTAAATGAATAACCGTCTCGCATTAAACAAGATCCAGATATAATGTTCATGCTCAACGCTGGCACCAAATAACAATTATTTAGGTCTAATACTAATCCCGAAGGTAGATGTAGAGGTAGCGTGCCGACCGCGATCACATCGACTTTAGAACCGTTTCCCACGCGCATCGTCACCTCGTCCTTTGCCAGTGTTCGCTTAATCCGAAGTCCCTGTTTCGAGTTGCAACTATTAGCAACAGCACTAGTATCAAATACCCAGGTGCTACTGCGAGCTCTAGTAAGGTACACATCAATAACATGTATATCACATATACCTTTATTCACCTTGCCATCCTTCTTATCCGCCAAATACTTGGGGCAGTTCCGCTTCCAGTGACCAATCTGCTTGCAGTAGAAGCACTCAGTTTCAGGCTTAGGTCCAGACTTGGGTTTCTTCTCCTGATCAGCAACTTGCTTGCTTTTCTTCTTGAAGTTCCCCTTCTTCTTCCCTTTGCCCTTTTTCTTGAAACTAGTGGTCTTGTTGACCATCAACACTTGATGCTCCTTCTTGATTTCTACCTCTCTAGCTTTCAGCATTGCGAAGAGCTCGGGAATAGTCTTATTCATCCCTTGCATATTATAGTTCATCACAAAGCTCTTGTAGCTTGGTGGCAGTGATTGGAGAATTCTGTCAATGACGCAATCATCTGGAAGATTAACTCCCATCTGAATCAAGTGATTATTATACCCAGACATTTTGAGTATATGCTCACTGACAGAACTGTTCTCCTCCATCTTGCAGCTATAGAACTTATTGGAGACTTCATATCTCTCAATCCGGGCATTTGCTTGAAATATTAACTTCAACTCCTGGAACATCTCATATGCTCCATGACGTTCAAAATGCCGTTGAAGTCCCGATTCTAAGCCGTAAAGCATGGCACACTGAACTATCGAGTAGTCATCAGCTTTGCTCTGCCAGACGTTCATAACATCTGGTGTTGCTCCAGCAGCAGGCCTGGCACCCAGCGGTGCTTCCAAGACGTAATTCTTCTGTGCAGCAATGAGGATAATCCTCAAGTTACGGACCCAGTCCGTGTAATTGCTACCATCATCTTTCAACTTTGCTTTCTCAAGGAACGCATTAAAATTTAACGGAATAACAGCATGGGCTATTTATCTACAATTAACATAAACAAGCAAGATACTATCAGGGACTAAGTTCATGTTAAATTTAAGTTCAATTAATCATATACTCAAGAACTCCCACTTAGATAGACATCCCTCTAATCATCTAAGTGATTACGTGATCCAAATCAACTAAACCATAACCGATCATCACGTGAAATGGAGTAGTTTTCAATGGTGAACATCGCTATGTTGATCATATCTACTATATGATTCACACTCGACCTTTCGATCTCAATGTTCCGAGGCCATATCTGCATATGCTAGGCTCGTCAAGTTTAACCTGAGTATTCTGCGTGTGCAAAACTGGCTTGCACCCGTTGTAGATGGACGTAGAGCTTATCACACCCGATCATCACGTGGTGTCTGGGCACGACAAACTTTGGCAACGGTGCATACTCAGGGAGAACACTTTTATCTTGAAATTTAGTGAGAGATCATCTTAATGCTACCATCAATCAAAGCAAGATAAGATGCATAAAAGATAAACATCACATGCAATCAATATAAGTGATATGATATGGCCATCATCATCTTGTGCTTGTGATCTCCATCTCCGAAGCACCGTCATGATCACCATCGTCACCGGTGCGACACCTTGATCTCCATCATAGCATCATTGTTGTCTCGCCAATCTTATGCTTCCACGACTATCGCTACCGCTTAGTGATAAAGTAAAGCATTACAGCGCGATTGCATTGCATACAATAAAGCGACAACCATATGGCTCCTGCCAGTTGCCGATAACTCGGTTACAAAACATGATCATCTCATACAATAAAAAATTTAGCATCATGCCTTGACCATATCACATCACAACATGCCCTGCAAAAACAAGTTAGACGTCCTCTACTTTGTTGTTGCAAGTTTTACGTGGCTGCTACGGGCTTAAGCAAGAATCAATCTTACCTATGCATCAAAACCACAATGATAGTTTGTCAAGTTGGTGCTGTTTTAACCTTCGCAAGGACCGGGCGTAGCCACACTCGGTTCAAATAAAGTTGGAGAAACTGTCACCCGCAAGCCACCTATGTGCAAAGCACGTCGGGAGAACCGGTCTCGCGTAAGCGTACGCGTAATGTCGGTCCGAGCCGCTTCGTCCAACAATACCGCCGAACCAAAGTATGAAATGCTGGTAAGCACTATGACTTATATCGCCCACAACTCAGTTGTGTTCTACTCATGCATATAACATCAACATATAAAACCTAGGCTCGGATGCCACTGTTGGGTAACATAGTAATTTCAAAAAATTTCTTACGCACACGCAAGATCATGGTGATGCATAGCAATGAGAGGGGAGAGTGTGATCTATGTACCCTTGTAGATCGACAACGGAAGCGTTAGGTTGATGTAGTCGTACGTCTTCACGGCCCGACCGATCAAGCACCGAAACTACGGCACCTCCGAGTTCTAGCACACGTTCAGCTCGATGACGATCCCCGGACTCTGATAGGACTACCCCCTTTCCTAGTTGGAATAGGATTCGCGGAGGGGGGAAAGAGGAGAGAGAGGAGGAAGGGGGGCCGGCCCCCTCTCCTTGTCCTATTCAGACCAAGGGGGGGAGGGGCACGCAGCCCATCTTTGGCCACCTCTCCTCTCTTCCACTAAGGCCCACCAAGGCCCATATACCTCCCGGGGGGGTTCCGGTAACCTCCCGGTACTCCGATAAAATCCCGATTTCACCCAGAACACTTCCGATATCCAAACATAGGCTTCCAATATATCAATATTTATGTCTCGACCATTTCGAGACTCCTCGTCATGTCCGTGATCACATCCGGGACTCCGAACAAACTTCGGTACATCAAAATGCATAAACTCATAATATAATTGTCATCGTAACCTTAAGTGTGCGAACCCTACGGGTTCGAGAACGATGTAGACATGACCGAGACACGTCTCCGGTCAATAACCAATAGTGGAACCTGGATGCTCATATTGGCTCCTACATATTCTACGATGATCTTTTATCGGTCAGACCGCATAACAACATACGTTGTTCCCTTTGTCATCGGTATGTTACTTGTCCGAGATTCGATCGTCGGTATCCAATACCTAGTTCAATCTCGTTACCGACAAGTCTCTTTACTCGTTCCGTAATCCATCATCCCGCAACTAACTCATTAGTCGCAATGCTTGCAAGGCTTATGTGATGTGCATTATCGAGAGGGCCCAGAGATACCTCTCCGACAATCAGGGTGACAAATCCTAATCTCGAAATACGCCAACCCAACATGTACCTTTGGAGACACCTGTAGAGAACCTTTATAATCACCCTGTTACGTTGTGAAGTTTGGTTGCACACAAAGTGTTCCTCCGGCAAATGGGAGTTGCATAATCTCATAGTCATAGGAACATGTATAAGTCATGAAGAAAGCAATAGCAACATACTAAACGATCGGGTGCTAAGCTAATGGAATGGGTCATGTCAATCAGATCATTCACCTAATGATGTGATCTCATTAATCAAATAACAACTCTCTGTCAATGGTTAGGAAACATAACCATCTTTGATTAACGAGCATGTCAAGTAGAGGCATACTAGTGACACTCTGTTTGTCTATGTATTCACACATGTATTATGTTTCCGGTTAATACAATTCTAGCATGAATAATAAACATTTATCATGATATAAGGAAATAAATAATAACTTTATTATTGCCTCTAGGGCATATTTCCTTCAGTATGCTCCTATAATACGGCGGTTGAAACGTCTGTTCAGAAATGAAGAGCATGCCAAGTTGATGCGATGGCACAGTGAGAACCAAAAGAAAGATGGGAAGTTAAGAGCACCCGCTGACGGGTCGTAGTGGAGAAAAATCGAGAGAAAGTATTGGGATGAGTTTGCAAAGGACCCAAGGAATGTATGGTTTGCTTTAAGCGCGAATGGCATTAATCCTTTCGGGCAGCAGAGCAGCAATCACAGCACCTGGCCCGTGACTCTATGTATGTATAACCTTCCTCCTTGGATGTGCATGAAGCGGAAGTTCATTATGATGCCAGTTCTCATCCAAGGCCCTAAGCAACCCGGCAACGAAATTGATGTGTACCTAAGGCCATTAGTTGAAGAACTTTTACAGCTGTGGAATGGAAACGGTGTACGTATGTGGGATGAGCACAGACAGGAGGAATTTAACCTTAAGGCGTTGCTGTTCGTGACCATCAATGATTGGCCTGCTCTCAGTAACCTTTCAGGACAAACAAACAAAGATACCACGCATGCACGCACTGTTTAGATGACACTAAAAGTATATACCTGGACAAATGCAGGAAGAATGTGTACTTGGGCCATCGTCGATTTCTTTTGACCAACCATCAATGTCGAAAGAAAGGCAAGCATTTCAAAGGCGAGGCAGATCACCGGAAGAAGCCCGCCATGCGTACCGGTGATCACGCACTAGCTATGGTCAATGATTTACACTAGTAATCTTTGGAAAGGGTCCTGGTGGACTAGCTGTTCCGAATGATGCTGAGGGACACGCACCCATGTGGAAGAAGAAATCTATATTTTGAGACCTACCCTACTGGAAAGACCTAGAGGTCCGCTCTTCAATCGACGTGATGCACGTGACGAAGAACCTTTGCGTGAACCTGCTAGGCTTCTTGGGCATGTATGGGAAGACAAAAGATACACCTGAGGCATGGGAGGACCTGCAACGTTTGCACGAAAAAGACGTCATGCTTCCGAAGCAGTATAAAGGTCCTGCCAGCTACGCTCTTACGAAAGAAGAGAAAGAAATCTTCTTTGAATGCCTGCTCAGTATGAAGGTCACGACTGGCTTCTCATCGAATATAAAGGGAATAATAAATATGCCAGAGAAAAAGTTTCAGAACCTAAAGTCTCAAGACTGCCACGTGATTATGACGCAACTGCTTCCGGTTGCATTGAGGGGGCTTCTACCGAAAAACGTCCGATTAGCCATTGTGAAGCTATGTGCATTCCTCAATGCAATCTCTCAGAAGGTGATCGATCCAGAAATCGTACCAAGGCTAAGGAGTTATGTGGTGCAATGTCTTGTCAGTTTCGAGCTGGTGTTCCCACCATCCTTCCTCAATATCATGACGCGCGTCCTAGTTCATCTAGTCGACGAGATTGTCATCCTGGGGCCCGTATTTCTACACAATATGTTCCCCTTTGAGAGGTTCATGGGAGTCCTAAAGAAATATGTCCGTAACCGCGCTAGGCCAGAAGGAAGCATCTCCATGGGCCATCAAACAGAGGATGTTATCGGGTTTTGTGTTGACTTCATTCCTGGCCTGAAGAAGATAGGTCTCCCTAAATCGCGGTATGAGGGGAGACTGACTAGAAAAGGCACTCTTGGAAGAGACTCAATAATATGCAAGGACGGATATTCTGGGTCTCAAGAACACTACACAGTTCTACAGAACTCTACCTTGGTGACCCCGTATGTCGATGAACACAAGAACAGTCTGCGCTCCAAACACCCGGAGCAGTGCGACGACTGGATTACATGTGAACACATCAGGACTTTCAGCAGTTGGTTGGAAACACGTCTCAGAGGTGACAACACTGTTTGTGATGAGTTTTACTTGTTGTCCAGGGGACCATCTTTGACTGTATTGACTTACAAAGGATACGAGATAAATGGGAATACATTTTACACGATCTCCCAAGATCAAAAGAGCACCAACCAAAACAGCGGTGTCCGCTTTGATGCAGCAACCGAGAGCAGAAAGGAAACATATTATGGTTACATAGTGGACATATGGGAACTTGACTACGGACCTGATTTTAAGGTCCCTTTGTTTAAGTGCAAATGGGTCAATCTGTCAGGCGGTGGGGTACAGGTAGACCCACAGTATGGAATGACAACAGTGGATCTCAAAAATCTTGGGTACACCGACGAACCGTTCGTCCTAGCCATTGATGTGGCACAGGTTATCTATGTGAAGGACATGTCTACCAAACCGAGAAAAAGAAAAGATAAGGAAGCGAATACATCATGCAATGAGCCAAAGCGCCACATAGTTCTTTCAGGAAAAAGGGACATCCTGGGAGTGGACGGCAAGACAGACATGTCTGAAGATTATGAAAAGTTTCATGAAATTCCTCCCTTCAATGTCAAGGCTGACCCAATCATCCTGATAAACCATGAAGATTATCCATGGTTACGGCGCAATAAGCAAATGACACAAGCGAAGAAAAAGTGAAGACTTTCTCCCGCAACTATTATGATGATACCATGCCAACTTTGCAACACACGAACATGCTACCATTGTCCGTTTTGTACATGCACATGCTCTGTGGGTGAAATTATGATACCATGCCAACTTTAAACTTTTTCAGAGTTCATTTGAAATGCTTTCATGTCTTATGGTTCGGCCCTCGTAATACCATGACCCACTGGTAGAAAAAGGGCCTATAGTCCCGGTTCGTAAGGGCCTTTAGTCCCGGTTCCGGAACCGGGACTAAAGTGTCGGTACTAATACCTCCCCCCTTTAGTCCCGGTTCAATCCAGAACCGGGACTAAAGGCCCTCCACGTGGGCAGTGCACAGAGCCCAGTCAGGAGATCCTTTGGTCCCGGTTGGTGGCACCAACCGGGACCAATAGGCATCCACGCGTCAGCACTTCTGTGGCTGGGGTTTTTGTTTTTTTTGAAAGGGGGGGGGTTGGGGGTTTTGGGGGGGTTAATTTAGGTGTTTCATATATTGTGTTAGCTAGTTATAATTAATAGAGAGAAGTGTCCTCTCTTATGTCCGTGCTTGGTCGACGCTACGTACTATACATACGTATATAGAGAGGACTAGACACGCTAGCTAGCTAGTAAGCAAACGAAGGAAACAGAAGATCGTCATGAACATATATGCATATATACAGAGAGAAGTGATATCGACCACCTCTCCTTCTCCGAGAGATTGGTCGAACAACAAGTTCTCGTATATCTATCTGACACTACCGGCTACATATATACAATAATTATCTCTTACAAATATAATCATATGGACTCAGGGTCCACATAGAATTCTCCGTCTTCGGGGATCACGTGGTCAAGAAAGAATGCCGCCAATTCCTCTTGAATTGCTCGCATGCGAGCTGGTGCTAGGAGTTCATCCCGCTTCCGAAACATCTAATTTGAAGAAGGGGGTCAATACATACATATATATATATATATATATATATATATATATAAATGAATGAAAATCAACACAAATGATGGTAATAAAATAAAATTGTGAATGTTGTTATTTACGTACTTCATATTGTTCGTTAGAGTACCCGCCCCGCTCACAGGTCGTGTGGCGGATGGACTCGCAGATGTAGTATCCACAGAAATCATTCCCTTGTTCCTACCACAACCACTTTACAAGAAATAGAGGTCAATCAAACTGATAAGCAAGAATGCTAAATGGTATTGATGAAACTAGCGCTTGAATCACTAGGAGATGCGTGGAACATGCTACTATAGTACTTACTTTCGGGTGTCTAAATTCCAGCTCCTTCGGCAGTCCCGGAACTGTTTTGGTGAATTTTCTCCAAACCCTGCCGGACAAAGAAAACAATTACTTGATATCAGGAAATGAACAAAGTTGCTGATATGGTGGATAATGATCGATTTAACTTACTTCTTGAAGATTTCAGTCATGTCCGCATACTCCTTGGGATCTTTTCGTTTAGAGTCCAAGACGGTTACTACTCCCTGCTCAAGCTTAATCTCTAGGAGAATATAGTGGTAACTGCACACACATGCATAACTCATCAATTACATTACTATAACCTTGACTAATATATAAGGGAAACCGAATACGCACAAGACAGTAACACTCACCTGAAGTTGTAAGGAAAGAGTATTATATCTTTGTTTTGATTTATTACGAACGATCGTAGCAAGCTGGCCTCGGTAGCTGTTGCATGAAGTTTAACCTGAGTTGCATCTATGAGATATGTGTTAATGAACCCAATATCACCGACTTGTCTTTTCTTCAATTCGACGATCTTCAATCTGCATAATATAGTGAGGATGATTATAAATACATGCAATGAAAGAGCTAAGCTATATAGAGAAACTTAATGACAGAAGTAGTACTACTTACAGACAGTAGCAGGCGACCGTTGTTTTATCGAGGGCCAATTGATTGAAAAACTGATAGAACTCCTCAAATGGAACAGGCAACAGATCAATTCCAACGAGGTCATGCTCCGGTTTAACTCTCGCATACAAAGAACTCCTCCCCCCAGAGTCTCTGCAGATTTTCAAGTACCAATCATGCAATCTTCGCATCATCGTTGATAGAGATCTTTCATCTTTGACGAGAGGCTTCCCGTACTCGTATCATTGTATCTGCACGTCCATGGGTTCATAATGTACTTCGTCGGGCAGGTAATCTGCAAGATTGCTATAACCGGGCACCATCCTCGGATCATTATCGACGTTGTGGCTAGGCACCTTGAGCGGGGGGCACGATTGCTTCGCTTGTTCGCCGAGTTGGGCAATTTGTTTCCCAGCTCTCCGTTCTTTCAGCCTTTGATCACTCACAGTACTTCCCGACCACTCCGCTTCGCCAAATTCTTTTCCAATAATGCGGTCATAGTTTCCTTTCGGTGGATCAGACTTCGGTGGTTTTGTCAGGGCAGCCAGAGTGCGCTTCACTTTCACCCGATCTACCTTCTCCTCCGGAGGTGGATGTTTCTTTGCTTTCACCCCTTCAAAGAATTTCTTCACTTCTTCTCGCACGATCTCGGCGTTCTCCTCCTGGGTCCTCTCATATGGTAACTTCTCTGGAGTCTTCAGAGAAGGACCGAATCTGTATGTCCTCCCGCCTCTGGTTGTACTGCTATACGCCGACCGAGGGAGAAGGACTACGACGCGCCGGAGCAGCTGGAGCGGCGGCAGGTCTCTTCCGCCCTTGCTGACAAGGCGGAGAAGGAGGAGGCTGGCTGCTCGGGCGCGTCGGCGCAGGCAGAGAAGGAGGCGGAGTGCCGCCACGCGCCGGAGAAGGAGCCGGCCGAGGGCCCTGATCGTCACTCGCCGGAGGAGGAGGCGGTGGAGGCGGAGTGCCCTGACTCGCTGGAGGAGGAGGAGGAGGCGGAGGCGTCCAGTTCGGAAGGTTGATGAGCTCCTTCCGCCATAGGCATGGAGTCTTCAAAGCAGACCCCAGCCAAGTCTCCCCTTCACCGGTAGGGTGGTCAAGCTGGAGGTCCTCAAATCCCTCCGTTATCTCATCCACCATCACCCTAGCATATCCTTCTGGAATCGGCTGGCAGTGAAAAGTTGCGCCGGGTTCAGTAGGATAAACAGAGCCAACAGCCGCCTTGACCTTCAAATTCATCCATTGCGTCATAAGGTGGCAATTTTGAGACTCCGTGATAGCATCCACGGGATAGCTGGCAGGAGCCGTCAAGGCATGCTCTGGCTGAAGCAGCTCGGTGGAAGCCACGCTGCTTCTGCGCTGAGATGGCGGGGTAGCTTCGGGGGAGGCTTCAGCAGTACGTTTGCTGCGATTTGCTTCTCGTTCCTCTATCGCGTCCACCCTTGCTTGCAGCGCCTGCATTAGGGTCTGCTGCACTTTTTTCCTCCTCTCATGGGATTTGTAACCGCCTGCGTCCGGAAACCCAACCTTCCACGGAACGGAGCCTGGAGTGCCTCGTGTCCGTCCAGGGTGCTCAGGATTCCCGAGGGCCATTGTGAGCTCGTCGTTCTCTCTGTATGGAAAGAACGTCCCTTCCCGCGCTGCTTCGATATACTGCTTAAGCTTACTGACTGGTATGTCCATTTGATCGTTCGTCCAAATGCACTTCCCTGTTTCAGGGTCCAGGGTTCCGCCAGCCCCGAAGAACCAAGTCCAGTAACGGTCTGGCCAGTTATTTGTCTCTGGTTCGATCCCTTTATGAACCAGATCATTCTCACTCTTGGACCACTTAGGCCCGGCTACGAGGTAGCCACCTGACCCCGTGCGATGGTGAAGCTTCTTCTTCGCAGCATTTTTCTTGTTTGTCGCCGACATCTTCTTACTCTTTTCTGATGTCTTGTGGGCCACAAATGCGGGCCAGTGATCTCTGATCTTCTCATATCTGCCCTTGAATTCTGGTGTCTCATTATTTTCGACAAACTTATTCAGCTCTTTCTTCCACCTCCTGAATAGTTCTGCCATCCTCTTCAGAGCAAAAGACTTGATTAATTTCTCTTTAACTGGGTTCTCTGGATTATCCTCAGGCGGTAGGGTGAAATTTGACTTCAGCTCAGTCCAAAGATCATTTTTCTACATATCATTGACATAAGACACCTCAGGGTCTTCTGTAGCCGGCTTAAACCATTGCTGGATGCTTATCGGGATCTTGTCCCTAACCAGAACCCCGCACTGAGCAACAAATGCGCTCTTTGTCCGAAGGGGTTCAATAGGTTGGCCGTCGGGCGCGATTGCTATGATCTCAAACTTTTCATCCGAGCTCAACTTTTTCTTCGGGCCTCGTCTCTTTACCGAAGTTGTGCTCGATTCGGAGGGCTAGAAAAAAGAACAAAGACTTAATTAATATGTGTACATACCAAAACAATGAATGCATCAATCATCTAGTCAGCATAGGCTTAACTAATATATATACCTGGCCGGACTCGGTTCGGTCATTGGAGCCGTCATCACGGTCTCCTTCTTGCACCGGCATTGGGTCACCGGAGCCGTCCTTATGTTCTTCTTCTTGCACCGGCATTAGGTCACTGTAGCCAGCTTGTTCACCCTCTCCTTCCAGACCATCGGTTTCGTTGAGAAACAACGAGATGGCATCACTTCCTTCTGCGATCATGTCCCTCAACAACGCTTCTTTTGTTGCTTCGTCTAGGGCGGTGTCCATAGTTTCTACAAATATTTACAACATGGCAATTATTATTCAAACATGACAGATGGATATATTAGTGCCAAACGTAGAACTAGCTACCTAATCATAGTAAGCTATCGAGAGGGGGTATATATCGACAACGACGACACTACATCATGTTCGAGAGGATCGCCGAGGGGTCGGGAGGTTGCCTAGTGTCAAAGGATTCAACAAAACCATGTCTTCATCATTAGGCGAAAGTAACATGTGCATGATGGTACGAAGCTCTTCAAAGTTGTTCTGGAACGGAGTCCCAGATAGGATAATTCGCTTTTTGGTACAAAGTTCAGCAAGAGCCTTCCGAATATCGCTATTTGGAAGGCCTTTGCTGAATTCGTACCAAAAAGCGGATTATTCTATCCGGGACTCCATTCCAGAATAACTTTGTAGAACTTCGTACCAACATGCCCTGGTTACTCCCGGCTAATGATGAAGGCATGGATTTCTTCAATACTTTGACACTAGGAAACCTCTCTCGACCCCTCGGCGATCCTCGACCCCTCGAACCCTCGACGACCCTGGAACCCTCGACCCCTAGACGACCCTCTTCTTCCTCTCATGTTCGAGATGATCGCCGAGGGGTCGGGAGGTTGCCTAGTGTCAAAGGATTCAACAAAACCATGTCTTCATCATTAGGCGAAAGTAACATGTGCATGATGGTACGAAGCTCTTCAAAGTTGTTCTGGAACGGAGTCCCAGATAGGATAATTCGCTTTTTGGTACAAAGTTCAGCAAGAGCCTTCCGAATATCGCTATTTGGAAGGCCTTTGCTGAATTCGTACCAAAAAGCGGATTATTCTATCCGGGACTCCATTCCAGAATAACTTTGCAGAACTTCATACCAACATGCCCTGGTTACTTCCGGCTAATGATGAAGGCATGGATTTCTTCAATACTTTGACACTAGGAAACCTCTCTCTACTTCCGGCTAATAATAATAATAATAATAAGAAGAAGAAGAAGAAGAAGAAGAAGAAGAAGAAGAAAAGAAAAAAAAGAGGAGAAGAAGAAAGGAATAGTGGAGAAGAAGAGAAAATAGAATATTCTATTTTCTCTTCTTCTCCACTATTCCTTTCTTCTTCTCCTCTTATTTTTCTTCTTTTTTCTTCTTCTTATTTATTTCTCCTCTTCTTTTCGGTAGAGGAAACCCTAAATAGCTAGAAAGTATCGTGGGTGTGAGATACATGTGGCCTTCGGTGTCAGACACTACATCCACGTCCCACAAGTGACGTGGGCGTCGAAGCCCGCGCCACTTGTGGGATGTGGGTGTAGTGTCCGACACCGACGGTACATGTATCTCACACCGACGATACTTTCTATTTAGGGTTTCTCCTCTGCCGCTCCTCGACCTCTCGACGACCCTCGTTCCCGATAAAAAGAAGAAAAGAAAGAATAGAGGAGAAGACTTCCTCTTCTTCCTCTCCTCTTCTTCTCCCTCTTCTTCCCCTTCTTTTTTCTTCTTCTTATTTATTTCTCCTCTTCTTCCTCTCCTCTTCTTCTTCTTATTTAGTTCTCTCGACCCCTCATCCCTCTCTCGACCCCTCGATGACCCTCGTCCCTGATAACATATTTTTTCTCCCCTCGACACCTCTCGACCTCTCATCTCACTCTCGACCCCTCATCATCATCTATCACCCCCCTCGTTTTCTTTAGCATATATCCATGAACAAAATAGAGGAGAAGATCGAAGAAAAAAAAAAGAAGCCTTCCTCTTCTTATTTTCCTTTTTCCACTCCTTCCTTTTCTTCTTGTTCTTCTTCCTTCTTCCTCTTTCCTTCCTTTTCCTTATTTTACTTTTTCCTCTACACTAACCTAAAATCGATATCTACTAATTAACAACCTAAATAAAAAAATGAATACATATATGAAAAAAACATCATATAAAAAACATTTTTGACATATTTAGCATATTCTGATCCATAGTTCAAAATTTTCAAATTTCATTCAAATTTTGCCAGCGCCTTTGTCTTGCATCAGTACCTCACCACAATTTTTTTAAAAAAATTCCAAAAATGCCCAAAGCCATCTAGCATTTCATCAAACACCTTCTATATGGACAAAAAAATTCCTCCTGTTCCAAAAAATTCAGAAAAGTGGACAGCGCGTTGCTGCTGCTCCACTTCTCCTCTCCTCTACTTCTCCTAGGGCGCTCGGGGCCGGCGGAGCAGGGGCGGAGCAAGGGCGTAGGGGCGGAGCCGGGGCGCTCGGGCGGCGGCGACCATGGAGCAGGGGCGGAGCAAGGGCGCTCAGGCGCAAGAGTGGCACTCGAGAGGGGGGCTCACTTTGAGGGGGGCGGTGACGGCTGGAGTCCGGCGACGAGGACGGTGGGCTCGGGGCGGCACGCGGTGACGGGGACGGTAGCCGGGGCGGCGGGCGTCGGGCAAGGGGCCGGCGCGGGCGACGGCGAGGGCGGGACGGGGCGGTGCGCGTCGGGGCAGGGACGAGGGCGACGGCGACGGGGGCGGGCTGGGGCGGCGCGCGTCGCGGGCGACGGCAACGATGGGGGCGGGCGGCGTCAGGGCAGCCTGGCGGCGTCAGGGGCGGCAACTGCAAGATGAGAATGAAAAATTCCAAAGTGTGGCCTTATATAGAAGAGGCTTTAGTCTCGGTTCGTGGCAGCAACCGGGACTAAAGGTGGGCATTAGTCCCGGTTGGTGCCATGAACCGAGACCAATGGCCTCTTTTCGGCAGCCCAAAGGGCGGGAAGCGAAGCCCATTGGTCCCGTTTGGTGGCACCAACCGGGACTAAAGGGGGGCAATGGTCACGGCTGGTGCCACCAACCGGGACCAATGCCACCTTTAGTCCCGGTTGGTGCCACCAACCGGGACCAATACCATTGTGCGCCCCGCGCCCAAAAGTTTAGTCCCACATCGCTAGTTGACAGCGCCCAACACCAGTTTATAAGCTCTGCTGCCTCCTCCCTCTCGAACTCCTCTGAACTGCAGGCCTATGGGCCTAATTTGCCACTGCTTTGACTGTGGGCCTATTGGGCCTTCTGCGGGCCTGAATCCTGGCCCATGTAGGGTTTCTAGTCGTATTCAGGCCGTGGAGGCCCAGTAGGTGGCATTTTTTTTGGGTTTTTCTTTTTTATTTCTACATTTTTTTGGTTTTTATTTATGAATAACTTTACTATAAAATTAGAATTTTTTTATGAATAACTTTACTATAAAATTAGAATTTTTTTCTATTTATTTTTTATTTCTACTTACAACTAAATACTTACAGTTTTTTAGTGATTTCTTTTTGCTTTTAGGTCACAAAAATTATAAACTTCCTGTTAGTGCCATTAGTTTTAAATTTTAAATAGTTTAAATTTGAATTTTTAAAAATTTGTGTGAATCACTAGTTTATGAATAACTTTACTATAAAATTAGAATTTTTTTTCTATTTATTTTTTCCTTCTTTGATATTTATTTTTTATTTTAGGTCACACAAATTATAGTTTGATTTTAGGTCACACAAATTATATTCTTTTTGCTATTGAAGAATATTATAGTTTTATTTTAGGTGATCATAACATAATATTTGAATTGATTGTTTTTATTTTCATAAAAATTTTGTAGTTCATTCTGTTTGCTATTAATTCATTATTTGAGCTAAATGACTCTGAAATTGGAAAGCATTTCAAAATGAACTCTGAAAAGGTTGAAAGTTGGCATGCTCTCATCATTTCACCCACATAGTATGTTCCAAAAAGTAGAGAGGGTTACGACAAAAACTTGATGCACTTCGTGTACAAAATGGACAATCACTTTCGAAGTATCAAAGTTTCGAACCATAAGACATGAAAGCATTTCAAATGAACTCTGAAAAAGTTGAAAGTTGGGATGGTATCATAATTTCACCCACATAGCATTTGCTTATTGCGGGAGAAAGTCTTCACTTTTTCTTCGCTTGTGTCATTTGCTTATTGCGCCGTAACCATGGATAATCTTCATTGTTTATCAGGATGCTTGGGTCAGCCTTGACATTGAAGGGAGGAATTTCATGAAACTTTTCATAATCTTCAGACATGTCTATCTTGCCGTCCACTCCCAGGATGTCCCTTTTTCCTGAAAGAACTATGTGGCGCTTTGGCTCATCGTATGATGTATTCGCTTCCTTATCTTTTCTTTTCTCGGTTTGGTAGACATGTCCTTCACATAGATAACTTGTGCCACATCATTGGCTAGGACGAACGGTTCGTCAGTGTACCCAAGATTTTTCAGATCCACTGTTGTCATTCCGTACTGTGGGTCTACCTGTACCCCGCCGCCTAACAGATTGACCCATTTGCACTTAAACAAAGGGACCTTAAAATCAGGTCCGTAGTCAAGTTCCCATATGTCCACTATGTAACCATAATATGTGTCCATTCCTCTCTCGGTTGCTGCATCAAAGCGGACACCGCTGTTTTGGTTGGTGCTCTTTTGATCTTGGGCGATTGTGTAAAATGTATTCCCATTTATCTCGTATCCTTTGTAAGTCAATACAGTCAAAGATGGTCCCCTGGACAACAAGTACAACTCATCACAAACAGTGTTGTCACCTCTGAGACGTGTTTCCAACCAACTACTGAAAGTCCTGATGTGTTCACATGTAATCCAGTCGTCGCACTGCTCCGGGTGTTTGGAGCGTAGACTGTTCTTGTGTTCATCGACATACGGGGTCACCAAGGTAGAGTTATGTAGAACTGTGTAGTGTGCTTGAGACCAAGAATATCCGTCCCTGCATATTATTGAGTCTCTTCCAAGAGTGCCTTTTCCAGTCAGTCTCCCCTCATACCGCGATTTAGGGAGACCTATCTTGTTAAGGCAGGAATGAAGTCAACACAAAACCCGATAACATCCTCTGTTTGATGGCCCATGGAGATGCTTCCTTCTGGCCTAGGGCGGTTACGGACATATTTATTTAGGACTCCCATGAACCTCTCAAAGGGGAACATATTGTGTAGAAATACGGGCCCCAGGATGAAAATCTCGTCGACTAGATGAACTAGGACGTGCGTCATGATATTGAAGAAGGATGGTGGGAACACCAGCTCGAAACTGACAAGACATTGCGCCACATCACTCCTTAGCCTTGGTACGATTTCTGGATCGATCACCTTCTGAGAGATTGCATTGAGGAATGCACATAGCTTCACAATGGCTAATCGGACGTTTTCCGGTAGAAGCCCCATCAATGCAACCGGAAGTAGTTGCGTCATAATCACGTGGCAGTCATGAGACTTTAGGTTCTGAAACTTTTTCTCTGGCATATTTATTATTCCCTTTATATTCGACGAGAAGCCAGTCGTGACCTTCATACTAAGCAGGCATTCAAAGAAGATTTCTATCTCTTCTTTTGTACGAGCGTAGCTGGCAGGACCTTTATACTTCTTCGGAGGCATGCCGTCTTTTTTGTGCAAATGTTGCAGGTCCTCTCGTGCCTCAGGTGTATCTTTTGTCTTTCCATAGACGCCCAAGAAGCCTAGCAGGTTCTCGCAAAGGTTCTTCGTCACGTGCATCACGTCGATTGAGGAGCGGACCTCTAGGTCTTTCCAGTAGGGTAGGTCCCAAAATATAGATTTCTTCTTCCACATGGGTGCGTGTCCCTCAGCGTCATTCGGAACAGCTAGTCCACTGGGACCCTTTCCAAAGATTACGTAGTGTAAATCATTGACCATAGCAAGCACGTGATCACCGGTGCGCATGGCGGGCTTCTTCCGGTGATCTGCCTCGCCTTTGAAATGCTTGCCTTTCTTTCGACATTGATGGTTGGTCGGAAGAAATCGACGATGGCCCAGGTACACATTCTTCCTGCATTTGTCCAGGTATATACTTTCAGTGTCATCTAAACAGTGCGTGCACGTGTGGTATCCTTTGTTTGTCTGTCCTGAAAGGTTACTGAGAGTGGGCCAATCGTTGATGGTCACGAACAGCAACGCCTTAAGGTTAAATTCCTCCTGTCTGTGCTCATCCCACGTACGTACACCGTTTCCATTCCACAGCTGTAAAAGTTCTTCAACTAATGGCCTTAGGTACACATCAATTTCGTTGCCGGGTTGCTTAGGGCCTTCGATGAGAACTGGCATCATAATGAACTTCCGCTTCATGCACATCCAAGGAGGAAGGTTATACATACATAGAGTCACGGGCCAGGTGCTGTGATTGCTGCTCTGCTCCCCGAAAGGATTAATGCCATCCGCGCTTAAAGCAAACCATACATTCCTTGGGTCCTTTGCAAACTCATCCCAGTACTTTCTCTCGATTTTTCTCCACTGCGACCCGTCAGCGGGTGCTCTCAACTTCCCATCTTTCTTTCGGTTCTCACTGTGCCATCCCATCAACTTGGGATGCTCTTCGTTTCTGAACAGACGTTCCAACCGTGGTATTATAGGAGCATACCACATCACCTTCGCAGGAACCCTCTTCCTGAGGGGCTCGCCATCAACATCACCAGGGTCATCTCGTCTGATCTTATACCGCAACGCACCGCATACCGGGCATGCGTTCAGATCCTTGTATGCACCGCGGTAGAGGATGCAGTCATTAGGGCATGCATGTATCTTCTCCACCTCCAATCCTAGAGGGCATACGACCTTCTTTGCTGCGTATGTACTGTCGGGCAATTCGTTATCCTTTGGAAGCTTCTTATTCAATATTTTCAGTAGATTCTCAAATCCTTTGTCAGCCACAGCATTCTCTGCCTTCCACTGCAGCAATTCCAGTACGGTACCGAGCTTTGTGTTGCCATCTTCGCAATTGGGGTATAACCCTTTTTTGTGATCCTCTAACATGCGATCGAACTTCAACTTCTCCTTTTGACTAATGCATTGCGTCCTTGCTTCGACAATGACCCGGCGGAGATCATCATCATCGGGCACATCGTCTGGTTCCTCTTGATCTTCAGCAGCTTCACCCGTGGCAGCATCATTGGGCACATCGTCTGGTTCCTCTTGATCTTCACCAGCTCCCCCCGTTGCAGCATCACCATATTCAGGGGGCACATAGTTGTCATCGTACTCTTCTTCTTCGCCGTCTTCCATCATAACCCCTATTTCTCCGTGCCTCGTCCAAACATTATAGTGTGGCATGAAACCCTTGTAAAGCAGGTGGGAGTGAAGGATTTTCCGGTTAGAGTAAGACCTCGTATTCCCACATTCAGTGCATGGACAACACATAAAACCATTCTGCTTGTTTGCCTCAGCCGCATCGAGAAACTCATGCACGCCCTTAATGTACTCGCGGGTGTGTCTGTCACCGTACATCCATTGCCGGTTCATCTGTGCGTGCATTATATAAAATTAAGTGTCCAAATTAATAGAAGTGTACAAATCTCGAGGAAAATGGAGCTTGAAGGTCGAGCTTCGAGAGGAGAAAGCTTAAGTAGTGTGGCTCGGGCATTTCATCGAACACCTCATGTGCATAGGAGGTGAGCTAGAGCACCACAAAGCCCTCTCCCCCTCGGCCAGAAAAAACAGAGCACTGTGCTCTGCTCTTGCGCGAGGGGGTATATATAGGCACCTCATTGGTCCCGGTTGGTGGCATGAACCGGGACTAAAGGGGAGCCTTTGGTCCCGGTTCAAGCCACGAACCGGGACCAATGGTGGTGGGCCAGGAGCGAGGCCCATTGGTCCCGGTTCGTCCCACCAACCGGGACCAAAAGGTCCAGACGAACCGGGACCAATGGCCCACGTGGCCCGGCCGGCCCCTGGGCTCACGAACCGGGACCAATGCCCACATTGGTCCCGGTTCTAGACTGAACCGGGACTAATGGGCTGAGCCGGCCTGGACCATAGCCCTGTTTTCTACTAGTGACCATTAGTCCCTGGCCCATGCCAACTTTCAAATTTCAACTTTCTAAAACTAATGGCACTAACAGGAAGTTTATAATTTTGCTCCTCGCCCCTGGCCCATGACCATTAGTCCCAGTTTGTGCCACAAACCGGGACTAAAGGGTTGGTCCTCGTTGCGGGCAGAGTTTAGTCCGACCTCGCCAACCGAAGGGGGCTCACACCGGTTTATAAGCCCTTCCCTCTCTGCCTTGTTGAGCTCCTCTCAAAGTGAAAATAGATGCCCTAAAAGAGAAAAGTTTAACCTAAATTCATAGTGAATTTCTCAGAAATTCATACAAATTTACTATGAATTTAGGTTGAATTTTCTCTATAAGCGCATCTATTCTCATTTTTTAGTAAGTTAATCACAAACTTGTGATTCAAACAATTTTCAAAGAATTCAAATTTTAACTATTCAGATTTGAAAACTAATGGCACTAACAGAAAGTTTATAATTTTTCTAAAACTAATGGCACTAACAGAAAGTTTATAATTTTGCTAACCTAAAAGCAAATAGAATTAAAAATTAAAGAAAAAAACAAAAGAAAATAAATAATGCAAAAAACAAATCAAAAAACAGGAAAAAAACTATTTTTATAGTAAAGTTAATCACAAAATAAAATGGCACTAACAGAAAGTTTATAATTTTTCTAAAACTAAAAGCAAAAAGAATAAAAAAAATAAAGCAAAAAACAAAAGAAAAAAAATGCAGAAAACAAACAAAAAACTAGAAAAAATAGCAACAATAAGTATTTTGTTGTAAGTAGAAAGAAAATAAAATAAATAAAGCAACAAAGAAAACAAAAAAACAAAAAAGTGTTTTCAAATTTGAAAACTAATGGCATTAACAAAAAGTTTATAATTTTTCTAAAACTAAAAGCATAAAGAATTAAAAAATAAAGCAAAAACAAAAGAAAATAAAATAAATAAAGCAACAAAAAATGCCACCTACTGGGCCCCCACGGCCTGAATATGACTAGAAACCCATCAAAGGGCCAGGATTCAGGCCCGCAGGAGGCCCAGTAGGCCCACAGGCATAGCAGTGACAATTAGGCTCGTAAGCCTGCAATGGAGAGAAGGTCGACAGGGGTGTGGCAGTGGGGCTTATAAACCACTGCGCACCCCTCTCAACTAGCGAGGTGGGACTAAACTTTCGATGCAGCAGCCGCACAAGGCCTTTGGTCACGGTTCTAAAGGGGGCCATTGGTCACGGTTCGTGGCACAAACCATGACGGCGGGAAGCGGCGGGAAGCGGCGGCCTTTGGTCTCGGTTGGTGGCACCAACCAGGACTAAAGGGGGCATTGGTCACAGTTTGTGCCACGAACCGTGACCAATAACTTTGCTATATAAGCCAACACTTAGAAAAATTTCACATTTCCCTCGCAGTTGCCCCCCGACGACGCCGAGCACATCGACGCCGCCAGGCTGCCCCAACGCCGCTCGCTACCCCAGCCGTCGCCGTCGCCCGCGCCCCGAGTCGCCGTCGCCCGCGCCCTCGCCCGCGCCCTCGGCCGACACCGTCGCCGTGCGCCGCCGTCCCCTGCCCCGACGTGCGTCGCCCCTGCCCCGTCGCCGTCGCCGTGCCGCCGTCCCCTGCCCCGAACGTCGCCGCCTCTGTGAGCACCGCACGTCTGCCGCCCTCGCCGCCGCCGTGCATTTTTTTATTATACATGCTATTTTTTTACATGTTTTTAGATTTTCATATATATGTGTGTATGTATGTATGTATTTTTTCAATTGTAATGATGTTTTAAAAATACATATATGCAAAAGTTAGATTTTCAATTAGAAAATTTTTATCTATATATGTTCTCTGATTTAGTACATTTTAGGTTAGTTTCATTTGAAAAAAAGTTTTATATATTTAGGAAGAAGGAATAGAAGGAAGAAAATGTTTTATATATGAGGGTCGAGAGGGGGTCGACGGTCGAGAGGGGGTCGAGAGGGGGTCGTCGAACATGAGAGGAAGAAAAGGATAAAAAAAGAAGAGGAAGAAAAAAAAGAGGAGAAGAAAGAATAGAGGAGATAGGAGATCTTCTCCTCTATTCTTTCTTCTCTTCTTTTTTCTTCTTCTTCCTATATGTATTAGTTTTTTTATTTAGGTTGTTAATTAGTAGATATTAATTTTGTTCATATATGTATGGATGCATGTGATATGTATGTATGTATGTATCGGGTATGTCGTTGTCGATATACCCCCTACCCGATAACTTCGACATGAGGGGGTCGAGAGGGGGTCTAGGGTCGCCGAGGGGTCAAGGGTCGTCGAACATGAGAAGGAGAAGAGGATAAAAAAAGAAGAGGAAGAAGAAAAAAAAGAGGAGAAGAAAGAATAGAGGAGTTCTTCTCCTCTATTCTTTCTTCTCCTCTTTTTTTTTCTTCTTCTTCTTTTCTTTATTTTATCGGGAACGAGGGTCGTCGAGGGTCGCCGAGTGGTAGAGGAGAAACCCTAAATAGAAAGTATCGTGGGTGTGAGATACATGTACCGCCAGTGTCGGACACTACATCCACGTCCCACAAGTGGCGCGGGCTTCGACGCCCACGTCACTTGTGGGACATGGATGTAGTGTCCAACACCGACGGCCACATGTATCTCACACCCACGATACTTGCTATTTAGGGTTTCCTCTAGCGCTCGGTGACCCTCGACGACCCTCGTTCCTGATAAAAAAAGAGGAGGAAGAAGAAAAAAAGAGGAGAAGAAAGAATGGAGGAGTTAGAGAACTCCTCCATTCTTTCTTCTCCTCTTTTTTTCTTCTTCCTCTTCTTTTTTTATCCTTGAAGCGTTGTCGAGGCCACCCCAAACCCTAGAGAAGCAGCGTCGAGGCCACCCCAAACCCTAGAGAAGCAGCGTCGAGGCCACCCCAAACCCTAGAGAAGCAGCGTCAAGGCCACTAATTAATATTAGTTCTACGTTTGCCACTAATATATCCATCTGTCATGTTTGAATAATAATTGCCATGTTGTCAATATTTGTAGAAACTATGGACACCGCCCGGGATGAAGTACAAGAAGAGTTGTTGGGGGACATAATCGCACGAGGAAGTGATGTCGTCTGCTCGTTGTTTCTCAACGACACCGATGTTCTGGAAGCAGCTGGCTATGATTATGATGGCTCCGGTGACCTAATGCCGGTGCAAGAAGGAGACCGTGAGGACGGCTCCGGTGACCCAATGCCGGTGCAAGAAGGAGACCGTGATGACGTCTCCGGTGACCGAACCGAGTGCGGCCATGTATATATATTAGTTAAGCTTCTGCTGACTAGCTAATTGATGCATTCATTGTTTTGGTATGTACACATATTAATTAAATCTTTGTTCTTTTTTCTAGCCCTCCGGATCGAGCAAAACTTCGGTAAAGAGACAAGGCCCAAAGAAAAAGTTGAGCTCGGATGAAAAGTTTGAGATCATAGCAATCGCGCCCGACGGCCAACCGATTGAACCCCTCCGGACAAAGAGCGCATTTGTTGCTCAGTGCGGGGTTTTGGTTAGGGACAAGATCCCGATCAGCATCCAGCAATGGTCAAAGCCGGCTACAGAAGACCCTGAGGTGTCTTATGTCAATGATATGCAGAAAAATGATCTTTGGACTGAGCTGAAGTCAAATTTCACCCTACCGCCAGAGGATGATCCAGAGAAGCCAGTTAAAGAGCAATTAATCAAGTCTTTTGCTCTTAAGAGGATGGCAGAACTATTCAGGAGGTGGAAGAAAGAGCTGAATAAGTTTGTCGAAAATAATGAGACACCAGAATTCAAGGGCAGATATGAGAAGATCAGAGATCACTGGCCCGCATTTGTGGCCCACAAGACATCGGAAAAGAGTAAGAAGATGTCGGTGACAAACAAGCAAAATGCTGCGAAGAAGAAGCATCACCATCGCATGGGGTCAGGTGGCTACCTCGTAGCCCGACCTAAGTGGGCCAAGACTGAGAATGATCTGGTTGATAAAGGGATCGAACCAGAGACAATTAACTGGCCAGACCGTTGCCGGACTTGGTTCTTCGGGGCTGGCGAAACCTTGGACCCTGTAACAGGGAAGTGCATTTGGACGAACGATCAAATGGACATACCAGTTAGGAAGCTTCAGCAGTATATCGAAGCAGCGCAGCAAGGGAAGTTCTTTCCAGACAGAGAGAACGACAAGCTCACAATGGCCCTCGGGAATCCTGAGCACCCTGGACGGACACGAGGCACGCCAGGCTCCATTCCGTGGAAGGTTGGGTTTCCGGACGCAGGCGGTTACAAATCCCAGGAGAGGAGGAAAAAATTGCAGCAGACCCAAATGCAGGCGCTGCAAGCAAGGGTACAAGCGATAGAGGAACGAGAAGCAAATCGCAGCAAACGTACTGCCGAAGCTTCCCCCGAAGCTACCCCGCCATCTCAGCGGAGAAGCAGCGTGGCTTCCACCGAGCTGCTTCAGCCGGAGCATGCCTTGACGGCTCCTGCCAGCTATCCCATGGATGCTATCACGGAGTCTCAAAATTGCCACCTTATGACGCAATGGATGAATTTGAAGGTCAAGGCGGCTGTTGGCTCTGTTTATCCCACTGAACCCGGCGCAACTTTTCACTGCCGGCCGATTCCAGAAGGATATGCTAGGGTGATGGTGGATGAAATAACGGAGGGATTTGAGGACCTCCAGCTTGACCACCCTACCGGTGAAGGGGAGACTAGG
>NW_021281730.1:97023-99660 GCF_002162155.2 Triticum dicoccoides
CTCATTTTTCCTGCAACTCTTCCCTCTTGCAATAATTTGGTATCCTCCCTTCCAAATTTCCAGTGTCAAGTTCTCTACATGCCAATGTTTTTTCCTTCCAGAAAATGCAAAAGGCTTTGTGTCTCACTTCATTGATAGAAAAGCAGTTTATGTACAGCTGTAGAAGTTTCGCACCACAAACAATACCACGGCCCTACAAGCTAGGCATCATAAAGCGTGCCGGCATGTGTTTGTATCTGAGTTGTGATCGATCGGTGCTTTATATATAAAGCGAGGCGAAAGCCTTTTTCGGCAAGCTAGGCATCATTGGAAGTACCGCTGCAATCCTTAATCCTCCCGCCTTCGCCCACAGCTGAGCTATGGTTCATACTCTATGTTGCCATGCATGCAAAGATATTATGATGTGTAAAGTGTATCCACTGCCTTGCCTGTAGAATATGTCTACTGTGTGTATAGTGGAACTTTGAAATGTTGTTTGTCGCGAGGGACATTTGTTTTTCTCCTTTTTGTTCTGTGAGCAACTTTGTGGAAACGAAAAGGTGCGACAGCACCCGGAAGTCCCGACTCCCTCTAATCTGGCCCGTTCGCCCAATATAAGATTCGTGCTCTCGGCTAGCCAGCAGCAGGCTTTCAGCTATTTGATCTATCGGAGGTTATTTATTCTTCTCAGATTCATTCTTCTCGCATCGAAGGTTTGAACATAGAATTCTTATTAGTATTCTTCTACAATTACTAGCCAACACAATCAATTTGTAACCAAGATCATGACCTAACCTTACCGTACATGAAGAAAAAGATACACGAAAAGGCATACAAGCAGTTTGTTTCAACCGACTTGATGTGCGCCTCTGTCGTGGTCAAGGTGCATCAAGTGATGGTTTAGAGACCAGAAGAGAATGTCCAATTCCCAGGAATAGATTTGATCTGGGGAACATTACATTTTCAGAAATATTTGTCCTAGATTTTTCTTTTGACCGAATGGATACTAGATACCAATGAAATAGAACAGTTGAAGTTGTGTGTTCTTTTGTTTCTTACTAAAGTTCCATAATTTAGTTATTGCAAACATGAACAATTTTTTTCATCATCAATAAACTATTAGAAGTTTTAATAGTGAACAAATATATAGTCTAACATCATCATGGTTTTTGTAGGATACCGTGGCAGATGGTTCTGAGAAAAAACATGGGGGAAACCTGTACAAGATATTTATGAACACGACTTGCCAAGAAATATATATTCTCAGGCCGTCACATGGTTGTCGAAAGAATACATGACAACATGATATGGTGTTGTCAAAAGCACAAAGTTGAAAAGTTTATGCCACAGATCCAAGAATGATGACAACCATGATTGCAAATATTTAGATTTTGTTGGCAGTTACTTTCGTTATTGGAAATAGTGAAAGAATACTAAATATTTTGCTCACGGCTAATGTTTCAGATAATCATCAATGGTTATTCAAGTTGTCAAAATCTGTACATGGTAATTGTCAAAATGACTTACACCTTTAGTAATATAGGAGTATTAACAAAGCTTCAGCTATAATAAGGCATCATTGTATTTGCTACTTATGTAGGACAGGTCAACGGAACACATGCAAGTCAAGGAATCTATATCTATCTATCTATATCTATCTATCTATATCTATCTATCTATCTATCTATCTATACCTATACAAATTGGAGACTCCCTAAAAATTCCCACGTTAATTAAAAATTAGGAACCGTTAATCTGGTGGGACCGAATTATAATGGTGCAGATCAATTAGAGGCTATCTGGATGTATCTACAACTCCAGGTCTAACAGGCATGTGGGTTCGGACGGGGCCTGTCCGATCTGTCATCAAGTAGCAGAGGATGTCCGACACCTATTGTTTGAATGTACACATGCTGTTGCATTATGGGACCAGCTGGGAGTATGGCAGATCATAGAGGAGGCGAAGAGGATTGACCGACCGGGATCTATTATTCTGGAATACTTACTGTCATCCATGGACCATCCGGTCCCCTTAAAACCCAATCTGGATATTAAGTAGATTATTGCAGTTGGGTCTTGGATACGCCGTCAGTTTAGACATGCTGGAAAACCACCCCCACCAATGAGATGGCCTATGTCGGTGTTGGCAATAGCAAACAATTTTCAGGAAGCAAATGCAAACAAGCAGAACGAGCAGACGAAGTGATGGAGTAAACCTGAGCCTAATTACGTGAAACTAAACGTTGATGCTGCTTTTCACGAGGATGAAGGGGCTGGTGCTATAGCAGCGGTACTGAGGGACTCTAAAGGGATTTTCCTTGCTGCTCAATGCAAATATTTTCTTCATATGGCAGATGATGTGACGGCAGAAGCTATAGCAATGAGGAAGGGCCTGATTTTTGCTAATTCGCTGGGATGTCCAAGACTAGAAGCAGAATCAGATTCATCAGTTGTAATTCAATATTGCATAGGAGAAAATCAATGGTGGGATTCGGCTGCAGCTGTGTTTGCGGATTGCGTGGATGTGGCTTCACTTATCGGGAAGGTCAAGTTTAAACACTGTATTCGATCTTGTAATCAAGTGGCGCATGTGCTAGCTAGCTATAGTTATTGTAATAAGACTTCGAACAATTGGTCAGAGGAGGCTCCGGCCTGTCT
>NW_021281731.1:0-1462 GCF_002162155.2 Triticum dicoccoides
TTGGTTTTACTCGTAGCTTGACCTATCCGAGCGTGCCCTGAGAAAGAGATATGTGCAGCTCCTATCGGGATTTGTCGGCACATTCGGGCGGTGTTGCTGGACTTGTTTTAACCTGTCGAATCATCTTGTTGTACCGAGATACCGAGTCTGATCGGTGTGTCTTGGGTGGAGGTCTATTCCTTCGTTGACCGTGAGAGCTTGTTATGGGCTAAGTTGGGACCCCCCTGCAGGGATTGATCTTTCGAAAGCCGTGCCCGCGGTTATGGGCGGATGGGAATTTGTTAATGTCCGGTTGTAGATGACTTGAACTAAACTTAATTAAAATGATTCAACCGTGTGTGTTACCGTGATGGCCCCTTCTCGGCGGAGTCCGGGAAGTGGACACGGTGTTGGAGTTATGCTTGCGCAGGATGTTCCTTTAGCTTCTCGCTCGTGCTTCGCCTTCTCTTCTCGCTCTCTTTTGCGTATAAGTTAGCCACCACGTATGCTAGTCGCTTGCTGCAGCTCCACATATATTTGTCTATCCATTCCCATGAGCTTAAATAGTCTTGATCGCGTGGGTGTGAGATTGCTGAGTCCCTGTGGCTCACAAATACTACAACTCCAGATGCAGGTCCAGGTGATTCCGCTCCAGTTGACGATTACGAGCTCAAGTGGGAGTTCGACGAGGACTCTCAGCGATACTACGTGTCCTTTCCAGATGATCAGTAGTGGTGCCTAGTTGGGGTTATCGATTCAGGACCTTGTCGCATGTTGGGTTCTTTCCCATTTTGGCGCCGTAGTCGGGCCATGAGTGTTTGTTTGATGGATGTTATTTATGTACTCTGATGTGACGTGGCGAGTGTAAGCCAACTATGTTATCTCCCCCTTTTATTATATATTACATGGGATGTTGTAATGATTGCCCGACTTGCGACATTGCTTTCAATGCGGTTATGCCTCTAAGTCGTGCCTCGACACGTGGGAGCTATAGCCGCATCGAGGGCGTTACAAGTTGGTAATCAGAGCCTTCCCCGACCTTAGGAGCCCCATTGCTTGATCGTTTTTAGCAGCCGAGTCGTGTCTAGAAAAATGTTTTGAGTCCTTAGGAATTATATATCGGAGAGCTTAGGAATTCTTTTTACTTCCCAGTCTCCTCATCGCTCTGGTAAGGCATCCTAGCGTAGAGTTTTGACTCTTCTCTTCTCAAATTTCACTAAAAAAAAATTTTAGGATCACGCGAGTATCTTGGTTTTGTTCCGATGGTTTTGTGACGAGAACATTGTTCTTGGTGCCTCCTGTCTTTAGGGGTTGTGGCAGTGTCCCGGGGAGTTGAGCTCCGAGGTGTTGTCGTCACAATTTTATCGTTGCAATTCTGGTATACTTGAGATATGTTCGCCGACATCGAAAATCTCTTTTATGCAGTTCGTTGGTGAGATAACCTCGACGCCACCCAGTACTGGGGCAGGAGTTCGGGAGTATC
>NW_021281732.1:0-892 GCF_002162155.2 Triticum dicoccoides
TTGTTTGGGGTCTTGGAGTGATTTGCATAGTTGTTGAACCCCAAGGTGCGCTTACATGTCGGTCATCATCACTCGCAGTTTTGGCCGATTCTGGCCCGTTTCATGGACTATTAGTCACTGTTTTGGGGTCCCAAAGCGATTTGCGTAGTTGTTGAACCCCAAGGTGCATTTACGTGTCGGTCATCAACACTCGTAGTTTTGGCCGATTCTGGCCCGTTTCATGGACAATTACTCACGATTCTGGCCCATTTTGAGGTCCCGGAGCGATTTTTACGATTGACGATCACCAGGGTGCGTATACATGTCCGTCGTCAACACTCATAGTTTTGGCCAATTCTAACTGTTTCGTGGACTATTACTCACTGTGTTGGGGTCTCGGAGTGATTTGCATAGTTGTTGAACCCCAAGGTGCGCTTACGTGTGGGTAATCAACACACGCAGTTATGGCCGATTCTGGCCCGTTTCGTGGACTATTACTCACGATTCTGGCCCGTTTTGGGGTCCCGGAGCGAATTTATGATTGACGATCCCCAGGGTGTGTTTACATGTCTGTCGTCAACACTCACAGTTTTGGCCAATTCTGACTGTTTCGTGGACTATTACTCACTGTTTTGGGGTCTCTGAGTGATTTCCACGATTGATGAACCCCGAGGTGCGTTTACATGTCGGTCATCAACACTCGCAGTTTTGGCCGATTCTGGACCATTTCGTGGACTATTGCTCACCGTTTTGGGGTCTCAAAGTGATTTGCATAGGTGTTAAACCCCAAGGTGCGATTACCTCTCGGTCATCAACACTCGCAGTTTTGGCCGATTCTAGCCCGTTTCGTGGACTATTACTCACTGTTTTGGGGTCTCGGAGTGATTTCCACGATTGACAAGCCCCAAGGTGC
>NW_021281733.1:0-775 GCF_002162155.2 Triticum dicoccoides
TGGCCTTATATAGAAGAGGCTTTAGTCTCGGTTCGTGGCAGCAACCGGGACTAAAGGTGGGCATTAGTCCCGGTTGGTGCGACGAAATGAGACCAATGGCCTCTTTTCGGCAGCCCAAAGGGCGGGAAGCGAAGCCCATTGGTCCCGGTTGGTGGCACCAACCGGGACTAAAGGGGGGCAATGATCACGGCTGGTGCCACCAACCGGGACCAATGCCACCTTTAGTCCCGGTTGGTGCCACCAACCGGGACCAATACCCTTGTGCTGCCCCGCGCCCATAAGTTTAGTCCCACATCGCTAGTTGACAGCGCCCAACACCAGTTTATAAGCTCTGTTGCCTCCTCCCTCTCGAACTCCTCTGAACTGCAGGCCTATGGGCCTAATTTGACACTGCTTTGCCTGTGGGCCTATTGGGCCTTCTGCGGGCCTGAATCCTGGCCCATGTAGGGTTTCTAGTCGTATTCAGGCCGTGGAGGCCCAGTAGGTGGCATTTTTTTTGGTTTTTTCTTTTTTATTTCTACATTTTTTTGGTTTTTTATTTTTTTATTTCTACTTAAAACTAAATACTTACAGTTCTTTAGTGATTTCTTTTTGCTTTTAGGTCACAAAAATTATAAACTTTCTGTTAGTGCCATTTGTTTTAAATTTTAAATAGTTTAAATTTGAATTTTTAAAAATTTGTGTGAATCACTAGTTTATGAATAAATTTACTATAAAATTAGAAATTTTTTTCTATTTATTTTTTATTTCTACTTAAAACTAAATACTTACAGTT
>NW_021281734.1:0-10701 GCF_002162155.2 Triticum dicoccoides
GTGTCGGGTTATCAAGACCATGAGTTTCTTCAATAGGTAATGGATTAAGGTCATATGTTTCTTCAACAGGCGGTAAATTAAGACCATGTATTTCTTCAATAGGAGGTAAATTCTTAACATCTTCAGCTTTAATACCTTTTTCTTTCATAGATTTCTTTGCCTCTTGCATATCTTCAGGACTGAGAAATAGAACACGTCTCTTCTTCGGAGTTCGTTTAGGAATAGGCTCAGGAAGTGTACAATTATTTTCATTTGTCAACATATTATTCAATAGAATTTCATCTTCATCCGGTGTTCTTTCCCTGAAAACAGAACCAGCACAACTATCCAGTAATCTCTGGAGGCATCGGTTAGTCCATTATAAAAGATATCAAGTATTTCATTTTTCTTGAGAGGATGATCAGGCAAAGCGTTAAGTAATTGGAGAAGCCTCCCCCAAGCTTGTGGGAGACTCTCTTCTTCAATTTGCACAAAATTATATATATCCCTCAAAGCAGCTTGTTTCTTATGAGCAGGGAAATATTTAGCAGAGAAGTAATAAATCATATCCTGGGGACTACGCACACAACCAGGATCAAGAGAATTAAACCATAACTTAGCATCACCCTTTAATGAGAACGGAAATATTTTAAGGGTATAAAAGTAGCGAGTTCTCTCATCATTAGTGAACAGGGTGGCTATATCATTTAATTTAGTAAGATGTGCCACAACTGTTTCAGATTCATAGCCATGAAAAGGATCAGATTCAACCAAAGTAATTATATCAGGATCAACAGAGAATTCATAATCCTTATCAGTAACGCAGATAGGTGAAGTAGCAAAAGCAGGGTCAGGTTTCATTCTAGCATTAAGGGATTGTTGCTTCCATTTAGCTAATAATATCTTAAGATCACTTCTATCATTACAAGCAAGAATAGCTCTAGCCGATTCTTCATCCAGAACATAACCCTCAGGAACAACAGGCAATTCATAAGTATTAGGGGGAGAGTCTTCATCATCACTATCTTCAATATAACCAGTTTCAATAATTTATTTCTCTCTAACCCTAGCAAGTTGTTCATCAAGAAATTCACGAAGTGGCACAGTAGTATCTAGCATAGAAGTAGTTTCATCATAAGTATCATGCATAGCAGAAGTGGCATCATCAATAACATGCGACATATCAGAACGAATAGCAGAAGCAGGTTTAGGTGTCACAAGCTTACTCAAAACAGAAGGTGAATCAAGTGCAGAGTTAGATGGCAGTTCCTTACCTCCCCTCGTAGTTGAGGGATAAATCTTGGTTTTTGTATCTCTCAAGTTCTTCATAATGATAAGCAGATATAAATCCCAAGTTACTCAAAGAATAGAGCTATGCTCCCCGGCAACGGCGCCAGAAAATAGTCTTGATAACCCACAAGTATAGGGGATCGCAACAGTTTTCGAGGGTAGAGTATTCAACCCAAATTTATTGATTCGACACAAGGGGAGCCAAAGAATATTCTCAAGTATTAGCAGCTGAGTTGTCAATTCAACCACACCTGGAAACTTAATATCTGCAGCAAAGTGTTTAGTAGCAAAGTAATATGATAGTAGTGGTAACGATAGCAAAAGGTAATGGTAGAAAAAGTAATGTTTTTGGTATTTTGTAGTGATGATAGCAATAGCGACGGAAAAGTAAATAAGCGAAGAACAATATATGGAAAGCTCGTAGGCAATGGATCAGTGATGGAGAATTATGCTGGATGCGGTTCATCATGTAACAGTCATAACCTAGGGTGACATAGAACCAACTCCAATTCATCATGTAATGTAGGCATGTATTCCGAATATAGTCATACGTGCTTATGGAAAAGACTTGCATGACATCTTTTGTCCTACCCTCCCGTGGCAGCGGGGTCCTAGCGGAAACTAAGGGATATTAAGGCCTCCTTTTAATAGAGTACCAGACCAAAGCATTAACACATAGTGAATACATGAACTCCTCAAACTACCGGTAAGTATCCCGATTATTGTCACTTCGGGGTTAACGGATCATAACTCATAATAGGTGACTATAGAATTGCAAGATAGGATCAAGAAATCTCATATATTGATGAAAACATAATAGGTTCAAATCTGAAATCATGGCACTCGGGCCCTAATGACAAGCATTAAGCATAGCAACATCAATCTCAGAACATAGTGGATACTAGGGATCAAACCCTAACAAAACTAACTCGATTACATGATAAATCTCATCCAACCCATCACCGTCCAGCAAGCCTACGAAGGAATTACTCACGCACGACGGTGAGCATCATGAAATTGGTGATGGAGGATGGTTGATGATGACGATGGCGATGGATTCCCCTCTTCGGAGCCCCGAACGGACTCCAGATCAGCCCTCCCGAGAGGTTTTAGGGCTTGGCGGCGGCTTCGTATCGTAAAACGCGATGAATCCTTCTCCTTGATTTTTTCTCCCCGAAACCAAATATATAGAGTTGGAGTTGAGGTCGGAGGAGCTCCAGGGGGCCCACGAGGTAGGGGGGCGTGCCCCCCACCCTCGTCGCTAGGGTGTGGCCCCCTTGGTCTTCATCTTTTGTAGGGATTTTTTATTATCTTACCCTACAGAACAGTTAGGGGGATAGGCTTCACGAAGAGTATTGTGAAGCATAAACATTTGACAAGCAAGTGGATATGAAAGCTCAAATCCAGGTTAGAACTAATAGGATGCATGCACTAGTAGAAAACAGGGCTTTGGTCCAGGGCAGTTTTCACATTAGTCCCGGTTCAGTCAAGAACCGCGACTAATGTGAGCATTTATCCCGGTTCGTGCGGCTAAGGCATTAGTCCCGGTTCACCTAGGCCCTTTAGTCCCGGTTCGTGCCACGAACCGGGACTAAAGGGTGCGATGCCCATTAGTACCGGTTGGTGGCACCAACCGGGACTAAAGGTTAGACCTTTAGTACCGGTTGGTGCCACCAACCGGTACAAATGGGTTTTGAGGCATTAGTAACGGTTCATGGCATGAACCGGTACTAAAGGTCCCGTTTTCAAACTCTCTCCCCCCCTATGGACCGCCTTTTCTGTTTTAGAAAAAACAAAAGAAAATGATGGAAATGTCAAAAAATTAAAAAAAATTAAGTTTCCCATGTGATATGTGGTCTAGTTGTTGGGAAAATTTACAAATGTGAATTTTGACTTTATTTGCAAAATTTCTCTGGAATCTTCCCCTAATAATAAAGCAAATAGTGCTTCTGGTCGTCCGTCACTAAAATTACCCTTGGAGTTGTAAATAATTACCCACCATGCCACCGGTAAGTGGGAAAAAACGGTTCACTTTTTTCCTTCTAAAATCGCGGACGGCTTATGTTTATTTAAGGTAAGCCCATATCATTCATCACGTGCGGTAGAGTGGCATGGTGGTATTGGCCTCGCGTCTCCGTACCTGAGACCTGGGTTCGATTCCTGGTTCTCTCCTTTTCTCAGTCTCTTTCTCCTTCTCCTTTTTGGTTTTTCTAGAATCTTCTCCTTCTCCTTTCTCTCCTACTTAGCAGATGGGCCACATGATGTTTCAGTTTTGGCCCAGCCACTTTATTTTTATTTTTAGTATTTTTGGGCACATTCAGAAAAAATTTAACTCATAACTTTCAAACCCAAAATCTAACATGTCATATATGGAAATCTCTCAAAAAATCATGCAGATTTCAAATATGCTATTATATTAATCATTTCTAAAATTTTGTTTACGATAAAACCTTAATTAATATCTTCTTTACATGTGGTATTTTGGAAATGTCGGTTTACCATTGATATTTATGTTGTCAAATAAATTTGAAACATCTTGAGTATTCAAAAATCATCCAATCTTATGCTTTTTGCGAAACATCACTTATCATGTTGTTTGTTGTGTGGCATCGTGAAAGATTTCAAAGGCGTCGCCGATGTTGTAAGGTGTGAGCATGAGGGATGGATATTTTTTCCCCATTGCAACGCATGGGCATGTTTTGCTAGTTTAGTAAAATGGGCATAACTTTTGCATACGAACTCGGATTAAAAAGTTTTTTATATGAAAAATCATCTACTCGAAAAGTTAAATCCGAATAACATTTTGAATTTTGGGAATATTAGTGTTACTACATAATGGTCAAACTAATTATTCTAGAATATTAGTGCTACTAAATAATTATTTCAGTTATTTTGAATTTTGGTCAAATCTGGTCAAACTGTGGTCAAACTATGGTCAAACTAATTATTCAAGAAATATTAGTGTTACTAAATAATTATTGTTTTTTAAAACAATAGTTTCAAACTCAAACAGTGAAATGTGTCACTTCATGCTCAAGCAAAATTCATGAAGGTTAATAGGATTGACATCTTACTATTGTCACGAAAACAACAAGTGCAGACTTGGAAACGAGAGAGAATAGAACCCGGAAGTTAAGCGTGCTCAGGCTGGGGGAGTGGGAGGATGGGTGACCGTTCGGGAAGTTAGATGATTTGGAATGATGAGGGGTGATTAGAGGATAAATTGAGCAGTGATGAGGGGTGGTGATTACACACTAGAGGTTAAACTAATTCAGAAATTTGAAAATAAAAAAAATTCAAAAAAATTATAAAAAAATTAAAAAAAAAGTTTCAAAAAAAATCAAAAAAATTCCTTTAGTCCCGGTTGAACCGGGACTAAAGGGGAGAGGCATTAGTACGGACCCTTTAGTCCCGGTTAGAAAACTGGGACTAAAGAGACTTACCAACCGGGACAAAAGCCCCTTTTTCTACTAGTGATGGCAAGCGACTCAGGAACGAAATACATAATAAGATCATTTGGTCATTTTATCTTGTGCCGCACAAGATGTTTTAGGTCCCCAGCAATAGCATCTGACATATTTGATTTTAGGCTGGAGACCTTTCCCTGCAAAAGAGAGTTAAGTCTTCTTAACCACCCACATCTTCAGGGGTGGCTTCGAAGCAATGAGTCTAAGTGCAGCATCTGAGAACTTTGGCTTTAGAGCCCTAGCAAATAGTCTTGCAGGAGGTGAATAATACTCATAAGAATAAGCAGAGTAGCTCTTGGTCTTATGAACATGGCGGTTTGATGAAACACGCTCATATTAATAGGCCTGAGTATGGTTTCCCTGCAAAACATTTGTGTTAGTGCGAATCAGGTGAGTCCTCTGTCTGTATGAAGCCTTTGGACCATATGAAGCATGTGGTCTGGGGTTTGTCTTCTTCCCTTGTGGTGTCATGACGACATTCACAAGAAGATTCTCCAAACACCTTTTGGGCACCCATACTTTCTTCATAGGTGGCCCATTCCTGCAGTTAATACCAATATACCTGGCAAACACTTTCATCAATGATAATAGGGTTAGCACAAGTGAAGCCAGATAGGGTGGATGGATCCACTGAAGGATCCTTTGCAGCAACCCATGTGGTTTTGGGGTACTGCTCAGGCTTCTAGTAAGAGCCATCAGCATTCATTTTCCTTTCGAACCCAACACCCTCTTTCCTAGGGTTTCGGTTCAGAATCTGCCTTTTGAGGACATCACATAGTGTCTGCTGCCCTTTGAGACTTTTGTACATTCCTATTTCAAGTAATGTCTTCAACCTAGCATTTTCATCAGCAATAGCAGTGGCATCCTCAGCCGAGGGGTTAGTTAGCACATCAACAATTGAAGATATTGCAACAGTAGCAGTAGTAGAACATTCAGCAAAAGAAGTAGCGTTATCACGCTCAAGGCATTTTAGACATGGTGGTTCAAATCCTTCCTGAGCGGGACTGATCTGTTGACCGCGAAGTGACTCATTTTCCTTTTGAAGATCTTCATGAATCGCTCTCAATTTCTCAAGTTCTTGCTTCCTTGAAAGATAATCATAGGAAAGCTTTTCATGAGTTGTTGAGAGCGTTTCATGAAGACTTTCAAGTACCTCATACTTAACATGAAGATTTTTTATGTCTTCAATTAAGAACTGAGATCGAGTCATTTCCACGTCCAACAGGTCATCGCTTTTGTCTAACAGTTTTTGAATATGTTCCATAGCTTTCTGTTGTTCAGTTGCAATTTTAGCAAGTGTTTTGTAGCTGGGTTTGGAATCACAATCAGAGTCATCTTCACTGGATGTTTGATAGTGAGCATTGCGTGAGTTTTCCTTGGCACCACGTGCCATGAAGCAATAGGTGGGAGCGGAGTCGTCCTTGTCATCAACGTAGGTGATGAAGCCATTGTCTTCAGTGTTGAAGATGGACTTGGCAACGTAGGCCCTAGCCAGACTTGCGACGCCAAAGTCGGACTCCTCCTCAGACTCCACCTCCACCTCCTGAGAAGCAGACTCCTCCAATGAATCCATTTCCTTGCCAACAAACGCACAAGCCTTGCCAGATGAGTTCTTCTTGTGTGATGAAGACTTCGAGAAAGACTTGGAAGAAGACTTTGAGTATTTCTTCTTCTTCTTGTCATCAGAATCATATTCCTTGCTCTTCTTCTTCTTGTTGTTCTCATTGTCCCACTGCGGACACTCAGGGATGTAGTGACCAGGTTTCTTGCACTTGTGACATGTTCTCTTCTTGTAGTCATGAGTAGAAGCTTCATCATTCCTTGAGCTGGATCGTGAAGACTTTCTGAAGCCTTTCTTCCTAGTGAACTTCTGTAACTTCTTCACAAGCATAACAAGCTTCTTTCCAATATCTTCAGGATCATCAGAACTGCAGTCAGATTCTTCTTCAAATGAGGACACAGCTTTTGCCTTCAAGGCGCGAGTTCGGCCATAGTTGGGGCCGTAGATATTTCTTTTCTCAGAAAGCTGAAACTCATGTGTGTTCAGCCTTTCAAATATGTCAGACGGATCGAGTGTCTTGAAGTCAGGGCGTTCTTGAATCATCAGGGCTAGGGTGTCAAATGAGCTGTCAAGTGATCTCAGGAGCGTCTTGGCGATTTCATGCTTGGTGATCTCAGTAGCGCCGAGAGCTTGAAGCTCATTTGTGATGTCTGTGAGGCGATCAAATGTGAGCTGGACATTCTCATTATCGTTTATCTTGAAGCGGTTGAAGAGGTTGCGAAGGACACTGATCCTTTGATCTCTCTAGGTTGAGACACCTTCGTTCACCTTGGAGAGCCAGTCCCAGACTAGCTTCGACGTTTCCAGAGAAGTCACACGGCCATACTGTCCTTTGGTCAGATGACCACAGATGATGTTCTTGGCAGTAGAATCCAGTTGAACGAACTTCTTGACATCAGCAGGGGTGCACCTTCACCAGTCTTGGGAACGCCATTCTTGATGACATACCAGAGGTCGACATCAATGGCTTCAAGATGCATGAGCATCTTATTCTTCCAGTAGGGATATTCAGTTCCATCGAAGACGGGGCACACAGCGGAGACTTTGATTATTCCTGCAGTCGACATAGCTAAAACTCTAGATGGTTAAATCGAATCACACAGAACAAGGGAGTACCTTGCTCTGATACCAATTGAAAGTGCTAGTGATCGATTAGAGGGGGTGAATAGGCGATTTTTATGAAAGTCTTCAAAACATGGAAGTTTCAAAGACAAACAATAGAAATGAACCAATTAACATACAGCGGAAGGTAGACCACACTAGGCAAGCCATAGTCAAGTATACAATGAAGTGAAAGCATGAAGACTAATAGCAGCTAGGCAGTATGTATCAGGATGGAAAATGGGATGAAGCCAATCAGAACGAACTGTCACACAGTGAAGACAAACAGATGATGCAAGCACACAATGACTTCACAAAGGCAAACTGTAGGAAAAGAGAAGGAAGAGAAAGAATGAATTGCTCGGTGAGGACAAAGGATTTGTTGGACCAGTTCCAGTTGCTGTGACAACTGTACGTCTGGTTAGGGAGGCTAAGATTCAACTCAGAAGAGCGTGTCTTCACCTTATTCCCCTTGAGCTAAGGACACCCAGTCCTTGCCCAATCACTCAGGTAAGTTTTCAAGGTAGACTTCCAAACATTCACAGACTTCGTTCACCGGCGATCCACAATGACTCTTGCATGCTCAGAACGCGATGCCTAACCGGCTGGAGGATTCACAGTCCTCAAGTGTAATAAGTCTTCAGATCACACAGACAAAAAGACTTTAGTGATGCCTAACACTCTTTGGCTCTGGATGTTTAGGGATTTGTCCTCGCAAGGATTTCTCTTTCAAAGGCTTCGAGGTGGGTTTCTCTCAAACGACAAAAGCCGTGCACTAACTCTGAGCAGCCACTAATTTATGGTGTAGGGGGTGGGCTATTTATAGGCACTAGGCAACCCGACCTGATTTGTCCGAAATGACCCTAGGTCACTAAGGAACTGACCTGTGTTCCAACGGTCAGATTTCAAACACACGCGACAGCTTGACTTGGGCTACAAGTAAAGGTGACTCATCCAGCTCTGGATAAGATTTGCTCTCATTGTCTTCGCTCAAAGACTTAGAATTTGGTTGAGCATCACTTTAGTCATTCTGACTATGTTCACTTGGACCCCATTTAACAGTACGGTGGTTCCTATGACTCAACAAAGAAGAAAATGAAACTATGAAACAACTATATCTTCGCGCTCCAAAGATTCCATGCGATGTCTTCTCATGTCATAGTCTTCAATGTGAATATCTTCACATATCACCATTGTCTTCAATGTCTTCACACATTTTTAGGGGTCATCTCCGGTAGGTAAACCGAATCAATGAGGGACTACTACCCGTGTTATCCTACAATTCTCACAAACACATTAGTCCCTCGACCAAGTTTGTCGACAATACTCCAAAACCAACTAGGGGTGGCACTATATGCACTTACAATCTTCATCATGCCCATCCCCGCTGTGAGATGGCTTGCACCAATTAATGATTTTTAAGCACTGCATCGTGGATCAATAGGTCGAGCGATTAATCGAGTAAAACAGCATGAAAGCCTTGAAGTTGTCCTTGGTTAGCTGCATCCTGGCGGCGCAGTCTTCGTGCATGTCCACCAGAATAACCTCCCTTTGTCCCTGGGCGGCGCCGTCATGGCTCGCTCGTTCCTGCCGCCGATTCGCGTCCCTCGCCATGAGTATCCTCTTCATCATGCGTCGAACTTGCCACGAGTCAGAGTAGAAGAGGGGCGCCAGCAGCAGTTATTGTAGAGAAGAAGGAGAGGATTAAATTATGGGTCACAAGGCAACGGAAGAGGAGATCGAGTCGGCCGCAGCGGGGCAACGTGTTCGTGCACGGAGGGACCAAGCGAGAGGAGATATATACTTTTTTTTAGGGGCAGCGAGAGGATGAGTGCATATCTTTTCAGGCCCATCAGGTTTGGTCCACGGGCTGAGGCGATACCGAGACGAGAAGGATCCATTAATCGTTCTTCTAATCTCAACTGTCAATCTTGGATGAGCGATTGCTTCCCCAGCAGCGTCAGCCTGGCCCTCTCCTCCATGTCCAGCTTGGCAGCGCCGCTCGCAAGCTGTCACTTGAAGCAGCGCACCATGGCCGCTAGCGCAGCCTGCACCACTTAGCATGCCAGCGACGCGCCGTGGCAGTTCCATCGACCTGGTGAGAATGAAACCATGTGGAAGTGATGCCCGCACCTGTCCATCCCGCCCTCCAGGAATCTCTTCGGCCGGAACTCTAACTGCTCCGGCCAGCACGACAAGTCACAGCTGATGGCCCACATGTTCACAAACACCATCGCACCTGTGGGCACATTGTCCCCGCTCACCTTACACTGCTCCAGGGACAGCCGCACTACCGGGGGCCCTTCGGGTGGATCCGCAGAGGCGCAGAGTCTCCTTGGCCATGGCCTAATACGACTGGTTTTGGATGTCCGACTCGTCGGCCAACAGCTCCTTGCCAATCCCTATGCCAATCTCCTCAGGCGTCTCCCGTAGAAGGTCCGGATGGTTGATAAGCTTCGAAACGCCCACCCCACCATGATCTTCATCATGCCCATCCCCGCCGCGAGATGGCTTGCACCAATTAATGATTTTTAAGCACTGCATCATGGATCAATAGGTCGAGCGACTGATCGACTAAAACAGCATTAAAGCCTTCAAGTTGTCCTTGGTGAGCTGCATCTTGGCGGCGCAGTCTTCTTGCATGTCCACCAGAATAACCTCCCTCTGTCCCTCGGTGGCGGCGTCAAGGCTCTCTCGTTCCTGCCGCCGATTCGCGTCCCTCGCCATGAGTATCCTCTTCATCATGACGTCGAACTTGCCACGAGTCAGAGTACAAGAGGGGCGCCACCAGCAGTTATTGTAGAGAAGAAGGAGAGGATTAAATAATGGGTCACAAGGCAACGGAAGAGGAGATCGAGTCGGCCGCAGCGGGGCAATGTGTTCGTGCATGGAGGGACCAAGCGAGAGGAGATAGATAATTTTTTTAGGGGCAGCGAGAGGATGAGTGCATATTTTTTTAGGCCCATCAGGTTTGGTCCATGGGCTGAGGCGATACCAAGACAAGAAGGGTCCATTAATCCTTCTTCTAATCTCAACCGTCAATATTTGTTGTTAACATAAAATCAACGCATATAAAGGAGTGACCTATGGAGAACTATGAAAGTCTCTATCCTTTATTATTACTAGGAAAAGTGCCCGTGCGTTGCAACGGGAGAAAAAAAAATCACGCCTCATACATACACTTAACGACATCAGCAAATCCTTAAAATCTTTCATGATGCCACGCAACAAGCAACATGATAACTTTTCTAAAAAAACATGCAACATGATAAGTGGTGTTGTGCAAAAACATAAAGGTGTGAT
>NW_021281735.1:0-1798 GCF_002162155.2 Triticum dicoccoides
CAATAATCTAGATTACACTGTAATGATTCTAACACCCATGGAGCTTTGGTGCTGATCATGTTTTGCTCGTGGAAGAGGCTTAGTCAACGGGTCTGCAACATTCAGATCCGTATGTATCTTGCAAATCTCTATGTCTCCCACCTGGACTAGATCCCGGATGGAGTTGAAGCGTCTCTTGATGTGTTTGGTCCTTTTGTGAAATCTGGATTCCTTTGCCAAGGCAATTGCACCAGTATTGTCACAAAAGATTTTCATTGGACCCGATGCACTAGGTATGACACCTAGATCGGATATGAACTCCTTCATCCAGACTCCTTCATTTGCTGCTTCCGAAGCAGCTATGTATTCCGCTTCACATGTAGATCCCGCTACGACGCTTTGTTTAGAACTGCACCAACTGACAGCTCCACCTTTTAATGTAAACACGTATCCGGTTTGCGATTTAGAATCGTCCGGATCAGTGTCAAAGCTTGCATCAACGTAACCTTTTACGATGAGCTCTTTGTCACCTCCATATATGAGAAACATATCCTTAGTCCTTTTCAGGTATTTCAGGATGTTCTTGACCGCTGTCCAGTGATCCACTCCTGGATTACTTTGGTACCTCCCTGCTAAACTTATAGCAAGGCATACATCAGGTCTGGTACACAGCATTGCATACATGATAGATCCTATGGCTGATGCATAGGGAACATCTTTCATATTTTCTCTATCTTCTGCAGTGGTCGGGCATTGAGTCTTACTCAATTTCACACCTTGTAACACAGGCAAGAACCCTTTCTTTGCTTGATCCATTTTGAACTTCTTCAAAATTTTGTCAAGGTATGTGCTTTGTGAAATTCCAATTAAGCGTTTTGATCTATGCCTAATATGTAAGCAGCTTCACCGAGGTCTTTCATTGAAAAACTTTTATTCAAGTATCCCTTTATGCTATCCAGAAATTCTATATCATTTCCAATCAGTAATATGTCATCCACATATAATATCAGAAATGCTACAGAGCTCCCACTCACTTTCTTGTAAATACAGGCTTCTCCGAAAGTCTGTATAAAACCAAATGCTTTGATCACACTATCAAAACATTTATTCCAACTCCGAGAGGCTTGCACCAGTCCATAAATGGATCGCTGGAGTTTGCACACTTTGTTAGCTTCCTTTGGATCGACAAAACCTTCCGGTTGCATCATATACAACTCTTCTTCCAGAAATCCATTCAGGAATGCAGTTTTGACATCCATCTGCCAAATTTCATAATCATAAAATGCGGCAATCGCTAACATGATTCGGACGGACTTAAGCATCGCTACGGGTGAGAAGGTCTCATCATAGTCAATCCCTTGAACTTGCCGAAAACCTTTTGCGACAAGTCGAGCTTTGTAGACAGTAACATTACCATCAGCGTCAGTCTTCTTCTTAAAGATCCATTTATTCTCAATTGCTTGCCGATCATCGGGCAAGTCAACCAAAGTCCATACTTTGTTTTCATACATGGATCCCATCTCAGATTTCATGGCTTCAAGCCACTTTGCGGAATCTGGGCTCACCATCGCTTCTTCATAGTTCGTAGGTTCATCATGATCTAGTAGCATGACTTCCAGAACAGGATTACCGTACCACTCTGGCGCGGATCTTACTCTGGTTGATCTACGAGGTTCAGTAGTATCTTGATCTGAAGTTTCATGATCATTATCATTGGCTTCCTCACTAACTGGTGTAGGTGTCACTGAAACAGTTTTCTGTGATGAACTACTTTCCAGTAAGGGAGCAGGTACAGTTACCTCGTCAAGTTCTACTTTCC
>NW_021281736.1:0-1192 GCF_002162155.2 Triticum dicoccoides
TAACTTGTTTTTGCAGGGTATGCTATGTGATGTGATATGGCCAAGAAGAATGTGATGAATGATATGTGATGTATGAGATTGATCATGTTCTTGTAATAGGATTCACGACTTGCATGTCGATGAGTATGACAACCGGCAGGAGCCATAGGAGTTGTCTTTATTTATTGTATGACCTGCGTGTCATTGAAGAACGCCATGTAAACTACTTTACTTTATTGCTAAACGCGTTAGTCATAGAAGTAGAAGTAGTCGTTGGCGTGACAACTTCATGAAGACACGATGATGGAGATCATGATGATGGAGATCATGGTGTCGTGCCGGTGACGATGATGATCATGGAGCCCCGAAGATGAAGATCAAAAGGAGCAAAATGATATTGGCCATATCATGTCACTATTTGATTGCATGTGATGTTTATTATGTTTATGCATCTTGTTTGCTTAGGACGACGGTAGTAAATAAGATGATCCCTTACAAAATTTCAAGAAGTGTTCTCCCCTAACTGTGCACCGTTGCTACAGTTCGTCGCTTCTAAGCACCACGTGATGATCGGGTGTGATGGATTCTTACGTTCACATACAACGGGTGTAAGACAGTTTTACACAGCGAAAACACTTAGGGTTAACTTGACGAGCCTAGCATGTGCAGACATGGCCTCGGAACACGGAGACCGAAAGGTCGAGCATGAGCCGTATGGTAGATACGATCAACATGAAGATGTTCACCGATGATGACAAGTCCGTCTCACGTGATGATCGGACACGGCCTAGTTGACTCGGATCATGTGATCACTTAGATGACCAGAGGGATGTCTATCTAAGTGGGAGTTCATAAGATGAACTTAATTATCCTGAACATAGTCAAAAGACCTTTTGCAAATTATGTCGTAAGCTCGCGCTTTAGTTCCACTGTTTAGATATGTTCCTAGAGAAAATATAGTTGAAAGTTGATAGTAGCGATTATGCGATCAGTAGAAAGCTTATGTCCTTAATGCACCGCTCAGTGTGCTGAACCCCAACGTCGTTTGTCGATGTTGCGAACATCGGACATACACGTTTTGATAACTACATGATAGTTCAATTAAATGGTTTAAGTAGAGGCACCAAAGACGTTTTCGAAACGTCGCGGAACATATGAGATGTTTCGAGGGCTGAAATTGGGATTTCAGGCTCGTGCCCACGTCAAGAGGTAT
>NW_021281737.1:0-1919 GCF_002162155.2 Triticum dicoccoides
GCTTATTTACTTTTCCGTTGCTACTGTTACAACTACTAAAAAACTGCTATCTTTACTTTTGCCACTGTTACTATTACTATCACACTACTTTGGTACTAAATAATTTGCTGCAGATACTAAGTTATCCAGGTGAGGTTGAATTGACAACTCAACTGCTAATACTTAAGAATATTCTTTGGCTCCCCTTGTGTCGAATCAATAAATTTGGGTTGAATACTCTACCCTCGAAAGCTGTTGCGATCCCCTACACTTGTGGGTTATCAAGACTAATTTTTGGCGCCGTTGCCGGGGAGCATAGCTCTATTCTTTGAGTCACTTGGTATTTATATCTGTTGATCACTATGAGGAACTTGAAAGACGAAAGAACAAAGATTTTTCCCTCAACTACGAGGGGAGGTAAGGAATTGCCATCTAGCTCTGCACTAGATTCTCCTTCTGTTTTGAGTAAGCTTGCGACACCTAAACGTGCTACTGCTATGAATTCTGATATGTCGCATGTTATTGATGATGCCACTTCTGCTATGCATGATACTTATAAAACTACTTCTGTGTGATACTACTTTGCCATTAGGTGAATTTCTTGATGAACAACTTGCTAGGGTTAGAGAGAATGAAATTATTGAAGATGCTATTATTGATGATGAAAGTTCTCCCCTTGATTATGAATTACCTGTTGTTCCTGAGGGTTATGTTATGGATGAGGAAGCTGCTAGAGCTATCTTTGCTTGCAAAGATAGATATGATCTTAAGAAGTTATTAGCTAAATGGAAGCAGCAATCTCTTAATGCTAGAATGAAACCTGACCCTGCTTTTTCTACTTCACCTATCTGTGTTACTGATAAGGATTATGAATTCTCTATTGATCCTGAAATAATTACTTTGGTTGAATCTGATCCTTTTTATGGCCTTGAATCTAAAACTGTTGTGGCTCATCTTACCAAGTTAAGTGATATAGCTGATAACCCACAAGTATAGAGGATCGCAACAGCTTTCGAGGGTAGAGTATTCAACCCAAATTTATTGATTCGACACAATGGGAGCCAAAGAATATTCTTGAGTATTAGCAGTTGAGTTGTCAATTAACCACACCTGGATAACTTAGTATCTGCAGCAAGTGTTTAGTAGCAAAAGTGGTATGATAATAAAGGTAACGGTAGCAAAAGTAAAGATAAATGTTTTTTGGTTTTTGTAGTAGTTGTAACAATATCAACGGAAAAGTAAATAAGCGAAGAACAATATATGAAAAGCTCGTAGGCAATGGATCAATGATGGATAATTATGCCGGATGTGATTCCTCATGCAATAGCTATAACATAGGGTGATATAGAACTAGCTCCAATTCATCAATGTAATGTAGGCATGTATTCCGTAAATAGTCATACGTGCTTATGGCAAAGAACTTGTATGACATCTTTTGTCCTACCATCCTTTGGAAGCGGGGTCCTAGAGGAAACTAAGGGATATTAAGGCCTCCTTTTAATAGAGAACCAGAACAAAGCATTAGCACATAGTGAATACATGAACTCCTCAAACTACATACATCACCGAGAAGTATCCCGATTATTGTCACTTCGGGGTTGTCGGATCATAACACATAATAGGTGACTATAGACTTGCAAGATAAGATCAAGAACACACATATATTCATGAAAACATAATAGGTTCAGATCTAAAATCATGGCACTCGGGCCCTAGTGACAAGCATTAAGCATAGCAAATTCATAGCAACATCAATCTCAGAACATAGTGGATACTAGGGATCAAACCCTAACAAAACTAACTTGATTACATGGTAAATCTCATCCAACCCATCACCGTCCAGCAAGCCTACGATGGAATTACTCACGCATGGCGGTGACCATCATGAAATTGGTGATGGAGGATGGTTGATGATGACGACGGCGATGAATCCCCCTCTC
>NW_021281738.1:0-995 GCF_002162155.2 Triticum dicoccoides
AATATTCTTCTACAGAATTTTTTCCTTGTCTTAAACGCTGCAATTTTTGAAGCAATTCACGTTGATAATATGGTGGAACCCAACGCGTACGCATAGCAGTTTTCAAAGCAGCCCAAGTAGTTGGAATAGGATATAATCTACAATGTTCAGACCACCATACACATGCAAAACTAGTGAAAGCACAAACAGCAGCAGCAACTCGTCTCTCCTCAGGATATTGTAAACATGTAAATCGTTGTTCAGTTTCTAACTCCCAAGTAAGATATATATCAGGAACATATCTACCCTCAAATGGTGGAATATTCAATTTAAGTTTAGGAATATGGACATCATCTCGTACCTGAGGTGGTGGTGCAGGCCTACCATTACGAATATATACCTGAGGTCGACCTGCTGGTGGTGGTGCTGGTGGCTGCTCGTAGATCTGGTTTTGATCAACCTCATCCTCATAATCGCCCGCATACTCATCATCCTCCTGGGTACCAGCAGCAGCAGTAGCAGGAGCCAAAGAAACACCAACAGCAGTAGCAGCAGCACCAGAATTTTGTCCTGGCTCAATAGGAACACGTTGTGCTCGTCCATACTGATTCGAAGGGGGCGTAGTTGTTGTTGTTGCAGAGGTGCGACAGGTGCAGCCGGTGGTGGAAGACGCGCAAGCAGTTCATTAAATCTGTTATCGAGCTTTGTTTCGAACGTCTTCTCAAGGCCAGTGATCTTCTCCATGGCCTCTTCAAAATTGTTCAGCACATCTTGTACCTGTTCAGTCATCATTTGCTGAAACTTATCATGAAGCTCCTTGTTCGATAAGTTCTCCCAGTCAATCTCGTCGGCTTGTGATCCTGGCATGGTTAGCAGCAATAGAAACACACAAGAATATGATCCTACAGACTACTAAGAAGTGGTGGTGGTGTATCACAAATCCGTCAAGCAAATCTCAAATTCTTACCAGTTCTTACCCAGCAGCAGGCGGTGATCGGCAACCGTTGTAGTCAAAA
>NW_021281739.1:0-1120 GCF_002162155.2 Triticum dicoccoides
TTGAAGTTGTGTATGGTTTCCTACCTCGTGCACCTATTGATTTGTTGCCTCTTCCATCTTCGGAGAAGGTTAATTTTGATGCTAAACAACGTGCTGAATTGATTTTAAAAATGCATGAGTTAACTAAGGAAAACATTGAGCGTATGAATGCTAAATATAAACTTGCTGGAGATAAGGGTAGAAAACATGTTGTGTTTGCACCTGGAGATCTTGTTTGGTTACATTTGCGTAAGGATAGATTTCCTGATTTGCGCAAATCAAAGCTAATGCCACGTGCTGATGGTCCCTTTAAGGTGTTAGAGAAAATAAATGATAATGCATATAAACTTGAGCTGCCTGCAGATTTTGGGGTTAGTCCCACTTTTAACATTGCAGATTTGAAGCCTTATTTGGGTGAGGAAGATGGACTTCCGTCGAGGACGACTTCATTTCAAGAAGGGGAGGATGATGAAGACATCAATACAATTGTTACACCCACAGCCCCTGCTGCTATACATACTGGACCAATTACTAGAGCTCGTGCACGCCAACTAAATTACCAGGTACTTTCGTTTCTTGGTAATGATTCTAATGTTCATGAGAATATGATGCTGCCTAAATTGGATACATTTGTTTTGCTTACAAATGAAGGGCCTAGCTTGGAGAAGGATGAACATTGGAGCAAGAACAAGAACGGAGTTACAAGTGATGGTTTCAGGACTTTGAAGCCACCATAATGGGTGCATGAAGCCTTGGACGAAATATACAAGATGCCACTTCATAAATTTCGTCCCGAGGCTATTTTAGGTGCTGCGTCACCTTATTATTGGGCCAGGCCCATGTAATTTCGAAATACATAAGTATAGGCTATTTTTAGAGTCCGTATGTGTGGGGAAACAAGAGATAGGGTTGATTTCGGACTCCTCCACCAAGGGCCACGAAATCCCCCCCCCCCTCTTCCTCCATATATACAGCCCTTAGGGCATCGTTTAGACTTTGGGTTTTGTTTAGATTAAAAGTTCGCCATAGCTGCAACTTCGCGTACTTCGTTTGTGTTCAACGACCAGACAAAGGCGTCACAGAACCCCACCTTGATCAATAAAGCTTTCATCTTATATTCGCAATATCCAGATTGCAATCT
>NW_021281740.1:0-2287 GCF_002162155.2 Triticum dicoccoides
GTACGCTTACGCGAGACCGGTTCCCTCGACGTGCTTTGCACAGAGATGGCTTGCGGGCGACTGCCTCTCCAACTTTAGTTGAACCAAGTATGGCTACGCCCGGTCCTTGCGAAGGTTAAAACGGAGTCTATTTGACAAACTATCGTTGTGGTTTTGATGCGTAGGTGAGATTGGTTCTTACTTAAGCTCGTAGCAGCCACGTAAAACATGCAACAACAAAGTAGAGGACGTCTAACTTGTTTTTGCAGGGCATGTTGTGATGTGATATGGTCAAGGCATGATGCTGAATTTTATTGTATGAGATGATCATGTTTTGTAACCAAGTTATCGGCAACTGGCAGGAGCCATATGGTTGTCGCTTTATTGTATGCAATGCAATCGCGATGTAATGCTTTACTTTATTACTAAACGGTAGTGATAGTCGTGGAAGCATAAGATTGGCGAGACGACAACGATGCTACGATGGAGATCAAGGTGTCGCGCCGGTGACGATGGTGATCATGACGGTGCTTCGGAGATGGAGATCACAAGCACAAGATAATGATGGCCATATCATATCACTTATATTGATTGCATGTGATGTTTATCTTTTTATGCATCTTATCTTGCTTTGATTGACGGTAGCATTATAAGATGATCTCTCACTAAATTATCAAGAAGTGTTCTCCCTGAGTATGCATCGTTGCAAAAGTTCTTCGTGCTGAGACACCACGTGATGATCGGGTGTGATAGGCTCTACGTTCAAATACAACGGGTGCAAAACAGTTGCGCACGCAGAATACTCGGGTTAAACTTGACGAGCCTAGCATATGCAGATATGGCCTCGGAACACGGAGACCGAAAGGTCGAGCGTGAATCATATAGTAGATATGATCAACATAACGATGTTCACCATTGAAAACTACTCCATCTCACGTGATGATCGGTTATGGTTTAGTTGATTTGGATCACGTGATCACTTAGAGGATTAGAGGGATGTCTATCTAAGTGGGAGTTCTTAAGTAATATGATTAATTGAACTTAAAATTTATCATGAACTTAGTCCCTGATAGTATCTTGCTTGTTTATGTTGATTGTAGATAGATGGCTCGTGCTGTTGTTCCGTTAAATTTTAATGCGTTCCTTGAGAAAGCAAAGTTGAAAGATGATGGTAGCAATTACACGGACTGGGTCCGTAACTTGAGGATTATCCTCATTGCTGCACAGAAGAATTACGTCCTGGAAGCACCGCTGGGTGCCAGGCCTGCTGCTGGAGCAACGCCAGATGTTATGAACGTCTGGCAGAGCAAAGCTGATGACTACTCGATAGTTCAGTGTGCCATGCTTTACGGCTTAGAATCGGGACTTCAACGACGTTTTGAACGTCATGGAGCATATGAGATGTTCCAGGAGTTGAAGTTAATATTTCAAGCAAATGCCCGGATTGAGAGATATGAAGTCTCCAATAAGTTCTATAGCTGCAAGATGGAAGAGAACAGTTCTGTCAGTGAGCATATACTCAAAATGTCTGGGTATAATAATCACTTGATTCAATTGGGAGTTAATCTTCCGGATGATTGCGTCATTGAAAGAATTCTCCAATCACTGCCACCAAGCTACAAGAGCTTCGTGATGAACTATAATATGCAAGGGATGAACAAGACTATTCCCGAGCTCTTCGCAATGCTGAAAGCTGCGGAGGTAGAAATCAAGAAGGAGCATCAAGTGTTGATGGTTAACAAGACCACTAGTTTCAAGAAAAAGGGCAAAGGGAAAAAAAAGGGGGAACTTCAAAAAGAACGGCAAGCAAGTTGCTGCTCAAGAGAAGAAACCCAAGTCTAAACCTAAGCCTGAAACTGAGTGCTTCTACTGCAAGCAGACTGGTCACTGGAAGCGGAACTGCCCCAAGTATTTGGCGGATAAGAAGGATGGCAAGGTGAACAAAGGTATATGTGATATACATGTTATTGATGTGTACCTTACCAATGCTCGCAGTAGCACCTGGGTATTTGATACTGGTTCTGTTGCTAATATTTGCAACTCGAAACAGGGACTACAGAATAAGCGAGCACTGGCAAAGGACGAGGTGACGATGCGCGTGGGAAACGGTTCCAAAGTCGATGTGATCGCGGTCGGCACGCTACCTCTACATCTACCTTCGGGATTAATATTAGACCTAAATAATTGTTATTTGGTGCCAGCGTTGAGCATGAACATTATATCTGGATCTTGTTTAATGCGAGACGGTTATTCATTTAAATCAGAGAATAATGGTTGTTCTATTTATATGAGTAATATCTTTTATGGT
>NW_021281741.1:0-1113 GCF_002162155.2 Triticum dicoccoides
TGTGGCGCGGCAAGCGTGCACTGGTGCGGTTGAGAGGGAGGGGTGGAAACCGCGTTAAACTCGTCTCCGTAGTTGAGAGGGAGCGGCCAAAGCAATGTACAATCGTCTTTGTAGTGGAGCTGGGAGGGGCAAGGATAAGGGACGAAGACCGGGGTAACATGTCGGATGCGATCATACCAGCTGTAAAGCACCGGATCCCATCAGAACTCCGAAGTTAAGCGTGCTTGGGCGAGAGTAGTACTAGGATGGGTGACCTCCTGGGAAGTCCTCGTGTTGCATTCCCTTTTTAATTTTTTTCGCGCCGCTTGCAAAACAAAACGCACGTGTAAGTAATATATTTACCGTGTTTTATTATTTTGCACGAGTGCGGTAAGTCATAGCTGGGTGCTCACGATACATGGGTCCAGCGTCGGCGTTGTGGCGCGGCAAGCGTGCACTGGTGCGGTTGAGAGGGAGGGGTGGAAACCGCGTTAAACTCGTCTCGTAGTTGAGAGGGAGCGGCCAAAGCAATGTACAATCGTCTTTGTAGTGGAGCTGGGAGGGGCAAGGATAAGGGACGAAGACCGGGGTAACATGTCGGATGCGATCATACCAGCACTAAAGCATCGGATCACATCAGAACTCCGAAGTTAAGCGTGCTTGTGCGAGAGTAGTACTAGGATGGGTGACCTCCTGGGAAGTCCTCGTGTTGCATTCCCTTTTTAATTTTTTTTCGCGCCGCTTGCAAAACAAAACGCACGTGTAAGTAATATATTTACCGTGTTTTATTATTTTGCACGAGTGCGGTAAGTCATAGCTGGGTGCTCACGATTCACGGGTCCAGCGTCGGCGTTGTGGCGCGGCAAGCGTGCACTGGTGCGGTTGAGAGGGAGGGGTGGAAACCGCGTTAAACTCGTCTCCGTAGTTGAGAGGGAGCGGCCAAAGCAATGTACAATCGTCTTTGTAGAGGAGCTGGGAGGGGCAAGGATAAGGGACGAAGACCGGGGTAACATGTCGGATGCGATCATACCAGCACTAAAGCACCGGATCCCATCAGAACTCCGAAGTTAAGCGTGCTTGGGCGAGAGTAGTACTAGGATGGGTGACCTCCTGGGAAGTCCTCGTGTTGCATTC
>NW_021281742.1:0-1280 GCF_002162155.2 Triticum dicoccoides
TAGTAGATCTCATCTACTAGGGCCGGCGCCCCCCCTGGCACCCCTATATATAGTGGGGGAGAGGAGGGACTTCATACACCAGCCCCTGGCGCCTCCACCTCCCCCCGTTACGTCTCTCCCTCGTAGTCTCGGCGAAGCCCTGCTGCTGTGACGCCCTGCATCCACCACCACGCCGTCGTGCTGCTGGATCTTCATCAACCTCTCCTTCCCCCTTGCTGGATCAAGAAGGAGGAGACGTCTCCCGTCCCGTACGTGTGTTGAACGCGGAGGTGCCGTCCGTTCGGCGCTGGTCATCGGTGATTTGGATCACGTCGAGTACGACTACATCATCACCTTGCAAGCTTCCGCACGCGATCTACAAGTGGTATGTAGATGCAAACTCTCTCCCTAGACTCGTTGCTTAGATGAACTCATAGATGGATTTTGGTGAAACCGTAGGAAATTTTTTAATTTTCTGCAACGTTCCCCAACAGTGGCATCATGAGCTAGGTCTATGCGTAGTTCTCTTTGCACGAGTAGAACACAACTTTGTTGTGGGCGTGGATTTTGTCATCTTACTTGCCTCTACTAGTCTTTTCTTGCTCAACGGTATTGTGGGATGAAGCGGCCCGGACCAACCTTACACGTACGCTTACGTGAGACCGGTTCCACCGACTGACATGCACAAGTTGCATAAGGTGGCTGGCGGGTGTCTGTCTCTCCCACCTTAGTTGGAGCGGAATCGATGAACAGGGCCCTTATGAAGGGTAAATAGAAGTTGACAAAATCACGTTGTGGTGATTCGTAGGTAAGAAAATGTTCTTGCTAGAACCCAATTGCAGCCACGTAAAAAATGCAACAACAATTAGAGGACGTCTAACTTGTTTTTGCAGCGATTGATCATGTGATGTGATATGGCCAGAAGTTGTGATGAATGATGAATTGTGATGTATGAGATCATGTTCTTTGTAATAGGATTCACGACTTGCATGTCGATGAGTATGACAACCGGCAGGAGCCATAGGAGTTGTCATTATTTTTTTGTATGACCTGCGTGTCATTGAATAACGTCATGTAAACTACTTTACTTTATTGCTAAACGTTAGTCATAGAAGTAGAAGTAGTCGTTGGCGTGACAACTTCATGAAGACACGATGATGGAGATCATGATGATGGAGATCATGGTGTCAAGCCGGTGACAAGATGATCATGGAGCCCCGAAGATGAAGATCAATGGAGCTATATGATATTGGCCATATCATGTCACAACTATATAATTGCATGTGATGTTTATTATGTAT
>NW_021281743.1:0-1467 GCF_002162155.2 Triticum dicoccoides
GCTACCATGGCTCAGCGGTAACACTAGGAGACATTTCCCGGTAAGAGAGGCTACTAAAGATAAACAACTAGATAGTCAGATCCCACACATACCAAGCATTTCAATCATACACACAATATGCTCGATATGTGCAAATACAACGAAGCATCACAACATGACTCTATGACACAAGTACTTTATTTAAGGCTCAGAGAGCCATACATAACATACACAAAGGTACGGGTCTCACGACCCAACATTCAAGTCATACAGTCATACAAACCAGCAGCGGAAGTAACTTGTCTGAGTACAGACAACTAGTAAAATAAAAGAGGCTTGGAAAGCCTAGCTATACTACATGGTCCTTCACAAGCTCAGGATCACCACCTGGGCCTTTAGCCTACTCGTTGATGTCAACGTCTACATAGAACCCATCAGAAGGGGTTGCAGCGTCTTCTGTAAAAATGTAAATTATAGCAACATGAGTACAGAGGTACTCAGCAAGACTTACATCAGATCCTACATACATGCATATTATCAAGAAGGGTTGGTGGAGTTATTGCAGCAAGCCAGCTTTGACTCTTGGCTAGACTATCCTACGATACTTCAACTTGAAATGGTTTTGCGCACACGAGTCCACTACTCACCAATTCAATACACTACCGAGGATCCGCCTCCGTCTTCCTACGGAAGAGCCATCCTCGGCACTCACACTTATCTTGAGGCTTTTAATAGTTTCCATTTACTTGTCTATGGACTGTATAGGCAACCAAGTAGTCCTTTACCGCGGACGCGGCTATTCGAATAGATCATGTTAACCCTGCAGGGGTGTACTTCTTCATACATGTTTCCACTACTTAGCGTCTGCACACGACATGTGCTCGGCAGACTTCAAGCGAAAGCCGACGTGGGTGTAGACCACGACCTACCTAAACACTTAAGCCTCTAGTCCAGGTTTATCGCCTATCCAGGTTCCATCCGCAGGGAGTCCGGCCGAGGTTTCCCATACGGCCCCGAACGATGTGAACAGGGTTCCCGAGATACCTAACGGGTATTCGGTACATCGTGCCACGTACCTACCGCATCACAGCCCACCCCTACGGTCAGCGCTGTCCACGGCCTCCAGTAGGCTACAAACACCAGAAACTACTTGCAACTCCTGGACAGAGAGCTAGGGTGAATAAGAAGTCGAGCGGGGTCATATTTCAGGGCCCAATGCATGGTAGTAGCTGTATCTTAAATCACACATACAGATCTCAGTGCTTAAGGACGGCTTCAATGAAACAACCCACCATGTACTCCTACATGGCCTCTCATCGATACCTTTACCAAATCGTGTTCACCACACCACTCTCATTACCGACATAATCATTTCACTCTAGCCCATCACCCAGATGAACCAGACCTGACACGACTCTAAGCATAGCAGGCATAGCAAGGTAGGAACAACACATACATATGGCTCATACAACTCCTACACATGCTAGT
>NW_021281744.1:0-1459 GCF_002162155.2 Triticum dicoccoides
GCTTTATTTTCTTCCTTCAAATGTTGTGTCTGTGATGTACTCCCTCCATCTCAAAATTCTTGTCTTAGATCTGTCCAAATATGGATGTATCTAGTTATATTTTAGTGTTAGATACATCCGTATCGAGACAAATCTAAGACAAGAATTTTGGGACGGAGGGAGTAGTAATAATCCTGCCCAGTGTTAGGTTGCATTTTTTTTCCTTTTATTGCATTTTTTTCCGCCGCCACCGACTTCCGCCATCCCGTCCCCCTCTTCATCGGTGCCGGTATCTTTCCTCTTCCACCACTCCCTTTCGTGAACCGTTTCCACGGAAATTAGGGTGGGCAGCATCATTAATATCTGTGCATTTTGATTTAGCGTCAAGAAAATTAGCCTCCTATACATATTTAGCTATCTTGACTTGAAAGATTCTATTGATAGGGTACAGGCCACCTGTTCAATGTTGGTTTATATAAAAAAAATCCAACTTGCCCCAACAATAACTGGCTAACCTAACGCACGAAGGCTGGACAAAATACTACTGTTGCAGTTTGCAACAACTTCGTATTTATCTGGACCAAATGATGTGCAGAGGTGGCTGCAGAAACATCAATGCTACTGTATCATACCAAGTCTTGGTACCCTTATCCGAATTTTTCCTTTGTTATTATCTTCTGTTGTGTATGATACCAAGTTGATTAAGAGTGAAATCATATGTTAAATATTTATTTTATTATTATTTTTTGACAAACTTTATTAGTTAGATGACGGCAAAGCAAATGATGGCCCCACAACAATACGTGTCAAATTTAGTCCATTGGCCCACTCATTTCCCCCACCCAGGTACTTGTCTGTAGCTACATACCTAGATGATTCTTAAGCCTTCACTATGTTATTGATGTGGCGGCTAACAAGCTAGCAACAACTTTCTCTTATTAACATGAACCAACCCCCCGCAGAAAAAACATGAACCAACCGATGTATAGAGGTGACCGCAAGAAATAGCTAGACTACATGCATCATACTGCCAAGTCTTGGTACCCTTGTCTTAATTTATCTTTTGTTATCATCTTCTGTTGTGTATGATGCCAACTTCATTAAGAGTGAAACCATATGTTAAATAATTATTTTTATTAGTTTTCTTTAGACAAATTTTAGTAGTTAGGTGACGGCAAATCAAATAATGGCCGGCAGCAATACGGGCCAAATTTAGTCCATTAGCCCACTAATGCCCCCCACCCCCCACCTAGGTATGTAGCTACAGACAGTTCCCTCAAAATAAGATAGATGGATATAAAGCCTTCACTATGTTATTGATGTGGCGGCTAACAAGTTAGTAACAACTTTCTCTTATTAACATGAACCAACCCCCCGCAGAAAAAACATGAACCAACAGATGTATAGAAGTGACTGCAAGAAATAGGTTGACTACATGCATCATACTGCCAAGTCTGGGTACCCTTGTCTTAATTTATCT
>NW_021281745.1:0-1670 GCF_002162155.2 Triticum dicoccoides
TATAGTTGAAAGTTGATAGTAGCGATTATGCGATCAGTAGAAAGCTTATGTCCTTAATGCACCGCTCAGTGTGCTGAACCCCAAACGTCGTTTGTGGATGTTGTGAACATCGGACATACACGTCTTGATAACTACGTGATAGTTCAGTTAAACGGTTTAGAGTTGAGGCACGAAAGACGTTTTCGAAACATCGCGAAACATATGAGATGCTTCGAGGGCTGAAATTGGGATTTCAGGCTCGTGCCCACGTCAAGAGGTATGAGACCTCCGACGATTTTCTTAGCCTGCAAACTAAGGGAGAAAAGCTCAATCGTTGAGCTTGTGCTCAGATTGTCTGAGTGCAACAATCACTTGAATCGAGTGGGAGTTGATCTTCCAGATGAGATAGTGATGTTTCCCCAAAGTCATTGCCACCAAGCTGCTAGAGCTTCGTGATGAACTATAACATATCAGGGATAGATATGATGATCCTTGAGGCATTCGTGATGTTTGACACCGCGAAAGTAGAAATCAAGAAGGAGCATCAATTGTTGATGGTTGGTGAAACCACTAGTTTCAAGAAGGGCAAGTGCAAGAAGGGATACTTCATGAAACGGCAAATCAGCTGCTGCACCAGTGAAGAAACCCGAGATTGAACCCAAACCCGAGACTAAGTGCTTCTGTGATAAGGGGAATAGCCGCTGGAGCAGAATTACCCTAGATACTTGGTAGATAAGAAGGCTGGCAAGGTCGATAGAAGTATATTGGATATACATTATGTTAATGTGTACTTTACTAGTACTCCTAGTAGCACCAGGGTATTAGATACCGATTCGGTTGCTAAGTGTTAGTAACTCGAAATAAAAGCTACGGAATAAACGAAGACTAGCTAAAAGTGAGCTGACGATATATGTTGGAAGTGTTTCCAAGTTTGATGTGATCAAACATCGCACGCTCCCTCTACCATCAAGATTAGTATTAAACCTGAATGGTTTATTGAATCTCGATCGTAGTGATACACATTTTCATGCCAAAAGATATAAGATAGTAATGATAGTACCACTTACTTGTGGCACTGCCATGTAAGTCATAATGGTATAAAACGCATGAAGAAGCTCCATGTTGATGGATCTTTGGACTCACTCGTTTTAGAAAAGTTTGAGACATGCGAACCATGTCTATTGGTGTATACGCATGAAGAAACTCCATGCAGATGGATCATTTGGACTCACTTGATTTTAAATCACTTGAGATATGCAAATCATACCACATGGGCAAGATGACTGAAAAGCCTCGTTTTCAGTAAGATGGAACAAGATAGCAACTTGTTGGAAGTAACACATTTTGATGTGTGCAGTCGAATGAGTGCTGAGGCATGCAGTGAATATCATTATGTTCTTACTTCACAGATGATTCGAGTAAATGTTGAGTATATTTACTTGATGAAACACAAGTCTGAATTATTGAATGGTTCAAGTAATTTCAGAGTGAAGTAGCAGATCATTGTGACAAGAGGATAAAATTTCTATGATATGATCATAGAGATGAATATCTGAGTTACGAGTTTTGGCACACAATTAAGACATTGTGGAAATTGTTTCGCAATTAATACCGCCTGGAACACCATAATGTGATGGTGTGTCCGAACATCATAGTTGCACCCTATTGGATATGGTGCGTACCATGATGTC
>NW_021281746.1:0-1820 GCF_002162155.2 Triticum dicoccoides
GGTACTTTCGTTTCTTGGTAATGATTCTAATGTTCATGAGAATATGATGCTGCCTAAATTGGATACATTTGTTTTGCTTACAAATGAAGGGCCTAGCTTGGAGAAGGATGAACATTGGAGCAAGAACAAGCATGGAGATGATGGCATGCGCAAGGGGAACAAGAACGGAGCTACAAGTGATGATTTCAGGACTTTGAAGCCACCATAATGGGTGCATGAAGCCTTGGACGAAATATACAAGATGCCACTTCATAAATTTCGTCCCGAGGCTATTTTAGGTGCTGCGTCACCTTATTATTGGGCCAGGCCCATGTAATTTCGAAATACATAAGTATAGGCTATTTTTAGAGTCCGTATGTGTGGGGAAACAAGAGATAGGGTTGATTTCGGACCCCTCCACCAAGGGCCACGAAATTCCCCCCTCTTCCTCCATATATACACCCCTTAGGGCATCGTTTAGACTGTGGGGTTTTGTTTAGATTAAAAGTTCGCCATAGCTGCAACTTCGCGTACTTCGTTTGTGTTCAACGACCAGACAAAGGCGTCACAGAACCCCACCTTGATCAATAAAGCTTTCATCTTATATTCGCAATATCTAGATTGCAATCTCAGTTTCTTGCTTGTTCTTCGTTTGCTCGCAGGAAACAGACCCTCGTGGTCAGATTGATCGTGCTCCGGCGTGGTCAATAACCTCTCGGAGTTGGTTTAGCGATTGCTAAGGCGCGACGTCCTCGCACGTTCGTAGTCGGATCGTCAAAGTCGACTTCCACCAAAGCGATATCCATCATCTCATCGAAAGACGGGACACCTTTGCCTCATATATATTTGCAATATTCAACGACCAGACCAAGACCGCTTACGAATCCCCACCATTATCAATACCTCATATATATTTGCAATATTCAGATTGCTTTATCATATTCTTGCTCGTTCTTCGATTGCTTGCAGGAATAGACCTTCGTGCTCAGGCTGACCGTACTTCCGGCATCGTCAGTAACCTCAGGAGATTGGTTTAGCGATTGCTAAGGCGCAACATCGTGCACGTTTGTAGTCGGATCATCAAAGTCGTCTCCACCAAATCGATAGTTATCATCTCATCGAAAGATCGGGACACCCTCGCCTCTATCACTGGTGCAGTTGAAGTAGAAGATGCACGCGGCGTCCATGAGGAAGGTCGGCCTGCAGAAAAGTTAGTTCGCGCCAATGCTTGTCGATCCTGCACTTCACGTTCAGCTTTACAAGCAAGATGGAATAAACGAGTGATATTAGTATACTCCTTATAGTCTAGAATGGTCTGAATCTCTCTATTTAATCCACCCAGAAAACGTGCAAGCATAGCTTCATTCTCCTCAACAATACCACATCGAATCATGCAAGTTTGTAATTCCTGATAATATTCTTCTACAGAATTTTTTCCTTGTCTTAAACGCTGCAATTTTTGAAGCAATTCACGTTGATAATATGGTGGAACCCAACGCGTACGCATAGCGGTTTTCAAAGCAGCCCAAGTAGTTGGAATAGGATATAATCTACAATGTTCAGACCACCAGACACATGCAAAACTAGTGAAAGCACAAACAGCAGCAGCAACCCGTCTCTCCTCGGGATATTGTAAACATGTAAAACGTTGTTCAGTTTCTAACTCCCAAGTAAGATATATATCAGGAACATATCTACCCTCAAATGGTGGAATATTCAATTTCAGTTTAGGAATATGGACATCATCTCGTACCTGAGGTGGTGGTGCAGGCCTACCATTACGAATATATACCTGAGGTCGACCTGGTGGTGGTGGTGCTGGTGGCTGCACGTAGTTCGGA
>NW_021281747.1:0-905 GCF_002162155.2 Triticum dicoccoides
GCTGACGTCATGCTGGCGCAATATTTATATTTTTGGATTTAAATTAAATCAGGAAATTCCAGAATATTATTTAAACTTCAAAAATTCATAACTTTTATTCTGTAACTCCAAATTGGACAAATTATATATGAAAAATGATCAGAAAAATCCAATCTATCCATCTGTACTATTTTCATGCATGATCAAACAAGTTAAATTGATGTTTTAAGCAGAACAAGGAAAAGCACTTTAAAGGGCCATGTTTGAGTTTGAAATTTGAATCTTTGATTCAAATTTGCTCAAACCCTTCTGGTCTTAGTTGCATTAGCCCAACACACTCATATTGCTATGTTTCATGCATGCATCATATTGTTGCACATTGTTTGGTGATGGTTGTGTATCGGTGTTCTTTGCGACAGGTTCTGCCTCCGAGGAGTACCGTGATTACCATAACGAAGAACCGTATAAGTGCATCGAACCATCAGGCAAGCAACCAACCATTTGATCATATCGATACAATCCCATGTTCTCGCTCCTGCTCTCTTTTACTGCATTAAGACAACGCGTTTCAAACTGCTGTGTGCTACGGTAGTTGAACCCATTTCCTCTGCATGACCTGTCATTGCCATAGTAACTAGATGAAACCCACTAGCATGTGTAGGAGTTGATTGAGCCATATGTATGTGTTGTTCCTACCTTGCTATGCCTGCTATGCTTAGAGTCGTGTCAGGTCTGGTTCATCTGGGTGATGGCTAGAGTGAAATGATTATGTCGGTAATGAGAGTGGTGTGGTGAACACGATTTGGTAAAGGTATCGATGAGAGGCCATGTAGGAGTACATGGTGGGTTGTTTCATTGAAGCCGACCTTAAGCACTGAGATCTGTATGTGTGATTTAAGAATCAGCTACTACCATGCATTGGGCCC
>NW_021281748.1:0-1155 GCF_002162155.2 Triticum dicoccoides
TTTCGTAGTAATTTCAAAATTTTCCTACGCGCACACAGGATCATGTGATGCATAGCAACGAGAGGAGAGTGTTGTCTACGTACCCAACGCAGACCGACTGCGGAAGCGATGACACGACGTAGAGGAAGTAGTCGTACGTCTTCACGATCCAACCGATCAAGCACCGAAACTACGGCACCTCCGAGTTCGAGCACACGTTCAGCTCGATGACGATCCCCGGACTCCGATCCAGCAAAGTGTCGGGGAAGAGTTTCGTCAGCACGACGGCGTGGTGACGATCTTGATGAACTACAGCAGCAGGGCTTCGCCTAAACTCCGCTACAGTATTATCGAGGAATATGGTGGCAGGGGGCACCGCACACGGCTAAGGAATCGATCACGTGGATCAACTTGTGTCAACTTGTGTGTTTAGAGGTGCCCCTGCCTCCGTATATAAAGGAGCCAAGGGGGGAGGAGGCGCCGACCAGGAGGAGGTGGCGCAGGAGGAGTCCTACTCCTACCGGGAGTAGGACTCCCCTCCAATCCTATTCCAACTAGGATTCCCAAGGGGGAAAGAGGGAGAGGGGTGGCCGGCCACCTCTCCTAGTCCTAATAGGACTAGGGGAAGGGGGGAGGCGCGCAGCCCCCTTGGGCTGCCCCTTTCTCTTTTCCACTAAGGCCCATGATGGCCCATATGGCTCCCGGGGGGTTCCGGTAACCTCCCGGTAACCCGGTAAAATCCCGATTTCACCCGGAACACTTCTGATATCCAAATATAGGCTTCCAATATATCAATCTTTACGTCTCGACCATTTCGAGACTCCTCGTCATGTCCGTGATCACATCCGGGACTCCGAACAACCTTCGGTACATCAAAATGCATAAACTCATAATATAACTGTCATCGTAACCTTAAGCGTGCGGACCCTACGGGTTCGAGAACAATGTAGACATGACCGAGACACGTCTCTGGTCAATAACCAATAGCGGGACCTGGATGCCCATATTGGCTCCTACATATTCTACGAAGATCTTTATCGGTCAGACCGCATAACAACATACGTTGTTCCCTTTGTCATCGGTATGTTACTTGCCCGAGATTTGATCGTCGGTATCCAATACCTAGTTCAATCTCGTTACCGGCAAGTCTCTTTACTCGTTCCGTAATACATCATC
>NW_021281749.1:0-1267 GCF_002162155.2 Triticum dicoccoides
CCCCGCGGCCCAGGACGCCGCCGCCTCGCCTGATCCGCAGCGCCACCGCCCCGCTTCTTCTCCTCCGGCGCCGGCCGCCCCGCCGACCGGAGTTCCACGCTGGAGCCCGCACCGGCCGCCCTTCGCCCGCCTCGCCGGAACGCTGCCCCGAGCCGGCCGGCTCCGCCGCGTCCCTCGCCGGCCGCTGCCGCCGCCCCCGCCGCCGGATCCAGCCGGGAGTGGCCGGATCTACCTCTCCGACGAACTCCGGCGAATTTCTTCAACTCCGGCGAGCTTCCCCGACCATCCTCGGTTCCCGTGCGATCTGGATCTGAGATCCGAAAATACCTCCTCGGTTGACTTTTCTCTCCCGAACCCTGATTTTTGTGCATACTTTGACCAGTGATAACTTTGCATCCGTAGCTCCGATTTGGGCATATAGCATATCAAAATGTTCATCTCGATGAGTACATCATTTCATTCCACTGCGTCATTTTCATTTGAGTGCATCTTGATGCCCGAAATGCTGTTAGAAGGAGTCTTTGTGAGTTAATTGTCAGATCTGCTAGTTCATCTTAGACTTTTGGCATTTTTGCCATGATTATTGTGTGCATGCTATGCCAGTGAGTCCTTCATATGTTTTGTTAAGGATTTTGTCTTATTTCTAGAGGTGCAACCCATGCATTTTTAGGATGTGTGTGGTGACTTGTGCAAGCTTGCAAAGTGAGGCACCCGGTAAATCTGTTTTTAGGGACTTAGTAGTTTTCACTAAGTCTGGGATTATTTAGTTCATGATGCCATATGTTCGTGTTGTTTCCTAGTGATCCGTGCCTCTTTTGAGGATGATCAATAAGGGATTTTTGTTAACCTTGTAGTTCTCTATCCATCCATATCTTTGTTTGAAATTATGGAGCACCCTAGCTTGAGTCAATCGAGCTCTACTTTTGCTTCGTTGTGAATCTGGGCAGATCGTCAACTTGTTTGCGATTTTGCCGATGTTATTGTAGTTGGTCCGTGCATGCTATGCCATTGTTCTTGCCATGTATAGCTTGCATTTTGTGCCTTATTGTATGCTTGCCTTGCCATGACTTGCACCTTTGTGAGTGCATCGAGCTCGTTTACATGCCTTCGTGAGTTATATTTCAGCATGTCTCAGTTTTCACTAAGTCTGAAAACTGATTGTGTTTTAGCTATGTTCGTGTGCCCGTTAGTATATTTTGTGAACCCTTTTGGCCCCAGGTCACTTTGGGTCTTTTGTTAAGCTTGTTGAGTAGCTCCATGCCATGTT
>NW_021281750.1:0-1217 GCF_002162155.2 Triticum dicoccoides
CCAAACAAACGTGCATCACGTAGAGCAATAAAAACAGCACGTAAATGTTCCAAATGTTCCTCCAAAGATCTGCTATAAATCAATATGTCATCAAAGTAAACTACCACAAATCGTCCAATGAAAGCACGTAAAACTTCGTTCATTAATCTCATGAAAGTACTAGGTGCATTAGTTAACCCAAAAGGCATGACTAACCACTCATATAATCCAAACTTAGTTTTAAATGCTGTTTTCCATTCATCTCCCAATTTCATACGAATTTGATGGTAGCCACTACGCAAATCAACTTTGGAGAATATTGTAGAGCCACTCAATTCATCAAGCATATCATCTAGCCTAGGAATAGGATGACGATAACGAATAGTAATATTATTAATGCCTCTACAATCAACACACATACGTGATGTACCATCCTTTTTCGGCACTAGAATAATAGGAACAGCACAAGGACTAAAGGATTCGCGTAGATAACCTTTGTCGAGAAGCTCTTGTACTTGACGCATAATCTCCTTCGTCTCCTCTGGATTGGTACGGTATGGTGCACGGTTTGGCAATGAAGCACCGGGAATTAAGTCAATCTGATGCTCAATCCCTCGAATAGGCGGTAATCCCAGTGGCACGTCTTGTGGAAAAACGTCAGCGAACTCCTGCAAAATGTTAGTGACAGCAGGAGGCAAAGAGGAAGGCACGTCCTCGAATGAAAATAATGCCTCTTTGCACACAAAAGCATAGCAAACAGATTTGCTGAAATCTAGCTCATCAATATCAGATTTGGTGGCAAATAAACATGCACTTTTCAATTTAATTTCAGAAGCAACACTAGATGGTTTATTATTAGGCTTCATTTCTTGCTCAAATTCTTTTGCCACAATCTGATTTTCACTCTTATTCTTCTCCTGTTGTGCTTTATTAGCTCTATTAATATCATCTTTCAAAATGGAATCAGGAGTCATAGGAAGCAAAGTAATATTTTTATCCTTATGAACAAGAGTATAGTGATTGTTTCTACCATGGTGTACAGAATTTTTATCAAATTGCCATGGTCTACCAAGTAATAAGGAACATGCTTGCATGGGTACCACATCACAATCAACATAATCAGCATATGTAGAGATACTAAAATGCACACGAACAGTACGTGTTACCTTAACCTTGCCGCTGTTGTTGAACCATTGGATGTAGTAAGGATGTGGATGTGGTCTTGTGGTGAGAGAAAG
>NW_021281751.1:0-1401 GCF_002162155.2 Triticum dicoccoides
TTTTCAAACAACTTTTTTGTACTGTTTTTGAAATGTGTGTTAATTCAAATATATTTTTAAATAGGATTTTTGAAGGGAGGAGAAATATTTCAAGTTTTGGAGTGCACACTGCCTTTCCACACATTGAAGGCAAGCATTCTGAATCCCGGCATAATATTTTTGGTGTGATCGTGGATACATTTATAACACCACCGCATTTCGAAGGACTCGTTATTTCATGTGGTATGATCATATGCATGAGTGCATATTAGTGATTTCCAGGCTGTTGGAAATGAACACACTTGTGATAATATTCACCCTCATGTGCCTTGCATGCATACCGGCAGGAACCCGGGGAAAACCTCAGCCTTGGGTAGGCATGAGTTTGTCGCCGGTCTCCGTCGGGACGGTTATGTCTGGTATGGCATGGTAAGGTGATATGAGCGGTGACTCTGTTGGTTGAATTATATTCGTTATACTAATCATGCAGGGAATACTTAAACCTCCTGAGTAGATCGTAGATCGAGTCTTGTGCCAGTAACCCCCATACTTGTTTCGTGCTACCACTCGTCTCTACAACAAGTAGAGTACGGTTCAGTAAGTTGTCAACCTCTTTCTAGCACACACCGTACAGAGAGGCCATGGTGGAAGGTACTGGTTGTAGCTGGTAGGCAAGCCACCTGGTCCGGGGGCATGGGTGTTTCCGGTTGGGACCGAGAGGGGAGGCCACCCCTTAGAGCGCGCGATATAAATTTGATCCCATGCTACGCGAGGTTGTAGCCTCCCCACTTAGAGTTGCTTAACAGGTGTCGTGGGTGATTCCAGACACGTGTGAGTTAAGCTGGTGTGTGCAAGTTAGGTGTGTTTTCAACAAAAAGACCGTAGACGGAATTAGTCCCGATGGACTAAGGAAATCCGTTACTCGTGGGTAAAGAGTACACCCTCTGCAGAGAATAAATCTATTCGAATAGCCGTGTCCATGGTTAAGGATTACAGTCTGGGACGGGTCAGGTGTCGGTCTTTGTGTCGGTCTTCGGAGGTGAAACGGTTAACCAGAAATGGAATTACTACTCGTGACTTGTGATAACTATGATTATTATTGTTGACTAACCCGTGATATTATTGTTATTATCGAGTATCTCAAGGATGGTTCTACCTCCGGGATATTCACTATGATTGTTTATTTTAAGCCCTTTATGTGGTGTCACTCAGACGCCCGACTGTGGCATTTCTTTTAAAGCCCTTTATGTGGTGTCGCTCAGACGCCCGACTGTGGAATTTCTTTTAAAGCCCTTTATGTGGTGTCGCTCAGACGCCCGACTGTGGCATTCCTTTTAAAGCCCTTTATGTGGTGTCGCTCAGACGCCCGACTGTGGCATTTCTTTTAAAGCCCTTTATGTGGTGTCGCTCAGACGCCCGACT
>NW_021281752.1:0-980 GCF_002162155.2 Triticum dicoccoides
TAGAAGATAGAGAGAATATGAAAGATGTTCCCTATGCATCAGCCATAGGCTCTATCATGTATGCAATGCTGTGTACCAGACCTGATGTGTGCCTTGCTATAAGTTTAGCAGGGAGGTACCAAAGTAATCCAGGAATGGATCACTGGACAGCGGTCAAGAACATCCTGAAATACCTGAAAAGGACTAAGGATATGTTTCTCGTATATGGAAGTGACAAAGAGCTCATCGTAAAAGGTTACGTTGATGCAAGCTTTGACACTGATCCGGACGATTCTAAATCGCAAACCGGATACGTGTTTACATTAAACGGTGGAGCTGTCAGTTGGTGCAGTTCTAAACAAAGCGTCGTAGCGGGATCTACATGTGAAGCGGAATACATAGCTGCTTCGGAAGCAGCAAATGAAGGAGTCTGGATGAAGGAGTTCATATCCGATTTAGGTGTCATACCTAGTGCATCGGGTCCAATGAAAATCTTTTGTGACAATACTGGTGCAATTGCCTTGGCAAAGGAATCCAGATTTCACAAAAGGACCAAACACATCAAGAGACGCTTCAACTCCATCCGGGATTTAGTCCAGGTGGGAGACATAGAGATTTGCAAGATACATACGGATCTGAATGTTGCAGACCCATTGACTAAGCCTCTTCCACGAGCAAAACATGATCAGCACCAAAGCTCCATGGGTGTTAGATTCATTACAGTATAATCTAGATTATTGACTCTAGTGCAAGTGGGAGACTGAAGGAAATATGCCCTAGAGGCAATAATAAAGTTATTATTTATTTCCTTATAATCATGATAAATGTTTATTATTCATGCTAGAATTGTATTTTCCGGAAACATAATACATGTGTGAATACATAGACAAACAGAGTGTCACTAGTATGCCTCTACTTGACTAGCTCGTTAATCAAAGATGGTTATGTTTCCTAACCATGAACAATGAGTTGTTATTTGATTAACGAGGTCACATCATTAG
>NW_021281753.1:0-1190 GCF_002162155.2 Triticum dicoccoides
TTTTTTTCTCTCGTTTTTTTCTCTATCTTTTTTTCTCTCTCCCTCTTTCCAAAACAAACTAGATAAGATGTAGATTGGATCAAGCGAAGATGGGAACGATCTCAACTATGATTATGACAATGAACGGTGGGTAGCACGTGGAGGAAATTGATGGATGGGTGGTGGACAGCGGAAGGGATAATGATGCAGCGGCGACGTGACTAATGTGAACAGAACTCGAAACTCTAAACGACCTAGACACTAAGACCAGCAACTCGACACGACGATGCAACCGATAATTCAACTATGCAAGCAATGAAAAGAAAATTGCAAAGGCTCAGACTGGCTTGGACAAAGGATGAATAGATCTAAGTCTTTTTTGTGGATTTTTCTTGGACAATAGGTAAGAAAATAAATCTAATTTAGGAAAACTGGAAATTCTCACCGAGCAACCTGAAAACTGATACCACTTGATAGACGCGAGGGTCCCGATCTTTCGATGAGATGATAACTATCGATTTGGTGGAGACGACTTTGACGATCCGACTACAAACGTGCACGACATTGCGCCTTAGCAATCGCTAAACCAATCTCCTGAGGTTACTGACGATGCTGGAAGCACGGTCAGCCTGACCACGAAGGTCTATTTCTGCAAGCAATCGAAGAACGAGCAAGAATATGATAAAGCAATCTGAATATTGCAAATATATATGAAGTATTGATAATGGTGGGGATCCGGAAGCGGTCTTGGTCTGGTCGTTGGACACAAACGAAGTACACGAAGTTGCACTGGCTAACTTTTAACTAAACAAATCCCCAGGAAAAGCTACTAGATGGATCTACTTATATAGGAGCAAGGGGTGGCGGCCAAGGAGGTGGGAGGACGTCCCAAGGCAGCCTAAAACTAAATCTAGGTCGTACAAGGCCAATGGGCCCAAGTGGAGGTGATGTAACACCTTTGGACTTGTAGTTTGACTCGGATTCTGCTGCAGCATCAGATTGTTTCGTCCACAACTCAACGCTCCGGACGAATTTGAAGGTGATTCCAATTGGGTTGGAAAGTGCACGAAATCTAGTTTCCAACAAAAAAAGAATCACCCAATTCGGAGTCCGTATGAAAAACTTGTGTGCGTTTTGAGTCAGGTATGTCTGTGCAGTCCGAATCTGAATCCAGAACGTGAGAGACTTGGACTCTATCTTCTCTTGGGCCA
>NW_021281754.1:0-1094 GCF_002162155.2 Triticum dicoccoides
CTTAGCTAGCTCAAAAATTACATAATAAGCTTAATTAGCTCCAAAATGACCTATTTAACCTAGGATAGCTCTAAAATGACCTATACTTAGCATTTTTTCCTTCAAAATGACTTAATATGCTTAGCTAGTTGAAAAATGACCTATACTTAGAATCTTTTCCTCCAAAATTAGTTAATATGCTTAACTAGCTCTAAAATGACATAATATGCTTAAGAAATGACATAGTTTAGCTCCTAAATGACTTCACATGCTTAGCTAGCTCCAGAATGACATAATAAGCTTAATTAACTCCAAAATGACATATTTAACCTAGGATAGCTCTAAAATGACCTATACTTAGCATTTTTCCTCCAAAATGACTTAATATGCTTAGCTAGCATAAAAATGACCTATTTAACCCACGATAGCTCTAAAATGACCTATACTTAGCATCTTTTCCTCAAAAAATACTTGATATGCTTAGCTAGCTCTAAAATGATATAGTATGCTTAAGAAATGACATATTTTAGGTCCTAAATGACTTCATATGCTTAGCTAGCTCCAAAATGATATAATAACCTTACTTAGCTTCAAAATGACCTATTCAACCCAGGCTAGCTCTAAAATGACCTATACTTAGCATTTTTCCTCCAAAATGACTTAATATGCTTAGCTAGCTCAGAAATTACATAATAAGCTTAATTAGCTCCAAAATGACCTATTTAACCTAGGATAGCTCTAAAATGACCTATACTTAGCATTTTTTCCTTCAAAATGACTTAATATGCTTAGCTAGTTGAAAAATGACCTATACTTAGAATCTTTTCCTCCAAAATTAGTTAATATGCTTAACTAGCTCTAAAATGACATAATATGCTTAAGAAATGACATAGTTTAGCTCCTAAATGACTTCACATGCTTAGCTAGCTCCAAAATGACATAATAAGCTTAATTAGCTCCAAAATGACATATTTAACCTAGGATAGCTCTAAAATGACCTATACTTAGCATTTTTCCTCCAAAATGACTTAATATGCTTAGCTAGCATAAAAATGACCTATTTAACCTACGATAGCTCTAAAATGACCTATACTTAGCATCTTTTCCTCAAAAAA
>NW_021281755.1:0-2350 GCF_002162155.2 Triticum dicoccoides
TGCCCATATGCTTGAGGAAAGCACATTCTTTTCCATTGTTAACTTTCTTCCACTTATCAAATCCGCTCACTGTGAATGTATCTGAACCACACTTCCCAATTGGCTTCTTTGAGAAGAGAAAACAAGGCAAACAATAGGCACAATTTTTTAGAGGTGAATACTCCAACCACCAATGATTCGTGAACCAATCACTTTGGAATCGCCTACGGCCAGCCCCTGTCCCAGTAAATTCATACTCATCTGGCTTTAAGATTGGTTGATAAGCCCCTTTAGATATATAAAAGCGCCTAGCAGCATCATGCTCATCGGGAGGAAGTTGCCAAATTTGAAGACGTCGCCCGGGCTCTCGGTCATAACTTGTGGTTATAATTGTATCTTCTTCCGTAGCTTCTGGCACGGAAACATCATGATCAATTTGGGCATCACCATCAGTACAATTTGGGTGATTCTGTTCGCTAGGTTGAACGTTGTCGTTGTCTACAGTAGTATCATGTTCTGATGGCCGAGAGCTTGAACCAACGGGTTTGAAAAAGTTCTGAATTGATTCTCTCTTTCTCTTCATGTCTACACAAGCACAAACAATTGAAAATTTTATATTGATGATTAAGGGCTGCAATTTGGATGATTATACTTCTACAATTGTTAAAGGCATGAACTACCTTTTCCCCTTGTGCTGCTGCCGCTTATCCTGCCCGGGCCAGCATGCCCGTCGTCCGCCGTCGTTCTGTCCAGGACTCTGGCCTCCGGGCTGCCGGCAACGTGTCCGTGGATCGGCGCCTGTCCGAGCGTTGCGGCGTCCCCTTCCTATCCTGGCTTCTCGACGGGCGTTGGCGGCGCGCCGGCGACCTGGCGTCCCTGAGCGCTGGAGGCAGTCCCCAGAGATCCAATCGCTAATTTTTTGGAGACGAAGAGTCGAACGAACTGACGACGTGCGCAGCGTGCTAGCGTTGTCTTTGCCTCTTTGGGGCCTGTCAATCTAGTGTGTCGTGGTGTGCAGGGCCTGCTCGGCTTAGTTTTTTTGCTTTTAGCCTGTAAATGTTCAATGGGCTGCACTGGTTACATGGGCTATACGCCTATACAAAAAGGCCGATGGGGAATAGGGGGGGCGAAGCAGGCTGCAGGGAAGCACACAGGTAAAAAAAGTAGCGCTAATCTCTCCCGTTTCAAGGGACTGCGCGATCGTTGGGGGGGGTCTCGCCCCCCCTCGTCCCCCCCTTAATCCGTCCCTGATGCCGGAGGTGCCTTGAAAATCCTACTAACATTTGATTTTGTGTTCATTCTACACTTAATGGAAAGAATCATGAAAATCACAGATGTCTTGTGTCTCAAACTTCAACATAAATCTTTGGACATTGCAAATGCATTAGATTGTGTTTCTAACACAAAGGTGTTGCTTGGTGAACTAAGAGAAGATGGATGGGACAACCTTTTTGAAGATGTGAAATCCTTTTGTGTGAAACATGAGATTGACATCCCGGACATGGATCAAAAGTACGTATCTTTTCCTATCTCTTTATGATTATATAAATTACAATGTAGAGATTTAGCCACTTACATACTTCTCATCAATGATCATGCAACTAATTCTTATTTTTCAATATATATTAATTTTAGGTATGTTGATGTGACGAAATCTCGAAATAAACATGACAACACCACAGTTATCCATCATTACAAAGTAGATGTGTTTAATGTTGCAATAGATCAACAAGTGATAGAGTTGAATGATCGATTTAGTTCTCATGTTACTGAGCTTCTAGATCTTTGTTCATCATTGGACCCGAGGCATGATGCCTTCAGCAAGTCAAAGATATGCAGACTAGTGGAGAAATTCTATCCTGCAGATTTTTCTAGTCAAGAAAGAGATCGGTTGGAGTGCGAGCTACCACATTTCCAGCTTGATACATTCAACCATCCAGAGATCAAGAACTGCAAATCACTTGCTGATCTAACAAAAGGGATAGTTAAGACTGGCAAGTCTTCTGACTATCCAATGGTTGAGAGGCTGTTACGATTGGTGATAACTCTTCCGGTTTCAACTGCAACAGCAGAGCGAGCCTTTTCTGCAATGAAACTAGTCAAGACGCGGCTTCGAAGCAAAATGGGAGATGATTTTCTTTGTCATTGCACGCTAGTTTACATTGAGAAGGAACTTGCAGCCAAGTTTAGCTCTGAAGAAATAATTGATATCTTCGATACTGGTGCTCGTAAAGCAGAATTCAAATTGATAGAAATGTAATTTATTCATACTATTGAACAACAGACATATTTTTACTATCTAGATGTCCTAAATCCTATTATTTACTAATTACTATGGTATATTTTAATATATCCTATGATTCTTTTACGG
>NW_021281756.1:0-844 GCF_002162155.2 Triticum dicoccoides
TTATTACTCACCGTTTTGGGGTCCCGAAGCGATTTCCATAATTGTTGAACCCCAAGGTCCGCTTATGTGTCGGTCATCAACACTGGCAGTTTCGGCCGATTCTGGCCCGTTTGATGGACTATTAGTCACTGTTTTGGGGTCCCGCAGTGGTTTCCATGGTTAGCGAACCCTGTGGTGTGTTTACGTGTCGGTCATCAACACTCGCAGTTTTGGCCGTTTCTGGCCCGTTTCTTGGATTATTACTCACCTTTTTGGGGCCCCGAAGCGATTTCCATAATTGTTTAACCCCAAGGTCCGCTTACGTGTCGGTCATCCACACTGACTGTTTTGGCCGATTCTAGCCCATTTCATGAACTCACTATTTTGGGTTCCTAGAGTGATTTCCTTGATTAACGAACCCTGGGGTGCGTTTACGTGTTGGTCATCAACACTGGCAGTTTTGGCTGATTCTGGCATATTTCATGGACTATTACTCAATATTTTGGGGTCCCGGAGTGATTTCCACGATTAACGAACCCTGGAGTGCATTTACGTGTCGGTCATCAACACTCGCAGTTTTGGCCGATTCTACCCTGTTTCTTGGATTATTACTCACCGTTTTGGGGTCCCGAAGCGATTTCCATAATTGTTGAACCCCAAGGTCCGCTTATGTGTCGGTCATCAACACTGGCAGTTTCGGCCGATTCTGGCCCGTTTGATGGACTATTAGTCACTGTTTTGGGGTCCCGCAGTGGTTTCCATGGTTAGCGAACCCTGTGGTGTGTTTACGTGTCGGTCATCAACACTCACAGTTTTGGCCGTTTCTGGCCCGTTTCTTGGATTATTACTCACCGTTTTGGGGCCC
>NW_021281757.1:0-1581 GCF_002162155.2 Triticum dicoccoides
GTTTGGTACTGTTCTGCCCTAAACACAATTTTTGAGTTGTTTAAAATGCAAATAAAGGTCACCATGATAAACTAGGCAAAATTCTACCCCATTTACATATAAAGTTTATTTAAATCGGAGCTACGGTTATTTAGTTATGAATTAAATTATTTTAACATGGCATAGGAGCAAATTAATGCAAACAACATTTTTAACATTTTGAACATGAATGAAAGTTGGATATTATGAAACTAGATGAAAATCTAAGCAAGTTTCATATATAAATTATTTACATATGACGCACGGATAATGAGTTATTATATGCATGAACATGGAGGGGTTTTCTGTAAATCAGTAAAATCACTGAATAATAGGCAAATTCGCAGACGCTAAAAAAAACACAGTATGGGCCGAAACTGGCTGGGCCAGCAGTGCACAGGGAAATGGATCTGGGGGCTGCTCACCCTTGGGCCTTGGCCCATTCGGTGGAGGAGGCTGAGGCAGGCCGGAAGGGGGGCGCGCTGGGTGCTGTGGCTGGGCCTTGGCGGATCGGGCCTACGCACGAGGATGAGGCGCCGGTGTCGTTCTCCTCGTGCCTGAGGCGCACGGGCAAGATGCAGGGGACGGCGGCGCCCGAAGTCAACGGCGGGGCAGCAGCAACTCCGGCCGGTGAGGGCAGCGGGAAGGACCGGAGAGGGCGGATCTGGTCCCGGGAAACCCATTCCCGGTGGCGGCAGTGGCAGTGGGATCCCAGGGCGGCGGCGCGAGCAACTCCGACGGCGGCAACGACGGGTACCTGCGAGAGGAAAGGTCGGCGGGGTGAGAGGGATATGGAACCAAGGGAGAAGGGAGAGATGGAAGGGCAGGGCGACGGGGTAGGCCTCGAGGTCAATGGCGGTGGCTCGCCGGAGGGCGCGGAGGGCGGCGGAATCGGGCGAGCAGGAGGGGAACTCCCGATCCAGATCGAGCAGAGCGCTCGGGAGCAGCGGCGAACGGGGCTGCGGGCTCATCGATGCCGGATCGGCCCGGGGCGGGCCGGATGCGGGCTTCTACGGGCCTCGGCGGCGGGGAGGAGCGGGGTGAGGTGGCGATGCCACATGGCGGCGGGGCAGTGGCTGGAGACGGCCAAGGGGCGATGTGGCGCGCGTGGATTGGTCCGGGGCGCGCCGGCGGCGGCGCCAAGTGGCGGGCTGCGGCTGGCGGCGGCGGAACCGAGGTGGGAGGTGGCTGGCTGCGCGGAAATTGAGGGAGGAGGTTGGTGGAGGCCAAAAATGGCATGGGGGGCGTCTATATATAGAAAGGAGCTAGGGTTTGAGGGTTTGGGGCCGCTTTTGGACCGTACGATCGCGATCGTGCGGCTCTGGTCAGAGGGGGAGGTTAGAGGGCTGCGGGAGGGATTAGTGGGCTGTGTAGAGACCATGGGCTGCAGGAGAGAAGAGGGAGAGAGGCCCGGCAACGGTTTTCGAAGACCGAAAACACCCGACGAATATACCGACTATATCGCGGTTATATATTTAACGGTTGGGCAGTCAAACGAACTCCGAATGCGACGAAATTTGGCAGGCGGCCTGTCTACACTATAATAAGACCGCACACCAAGTT
>NW_021281758.1:0-525 GCF_002162155.2 Triticum dicoccoides
GGTTGACCCAAAAGTCAATTCAGTTGACTGAAGTGTAGCTAAATCAAAAAGATGCACATGCAGACACGTGGGGAGCTGGGGCAGTAGAGCAAGGCTACTTTTGAAGAACTTATACCTGAGGGTCATTGGGATGTCGGCGGCGGCAGGTCGAATCTGCACACAATACGGTAGGAAGGAAGAAGGGTTGGAGTACCTTCCGAGTCGGCGCTGTGTCAGAGAGAACGGCATAGGCAAAGGATCGGGACCCGTCGGCAGCTGTGGTTTTCCTCCATCGCCGCTGATGACCGCGTGAACGATGCACTAGTCCTCTACACACACCAGCCGAAGGGATCCGACTGGATTTGTGACCAGAGAGAAAATGTCGCTACCGCTGTCTTGTCCTAGTAAAGAAAGCGCTCAGGCCCCTGCCTACACACACACACACAAAAGAGGAGTCCTATATATATATATATGTGTGTGTGTGTGTGTGTGTGTGTGTGTGTGTGTGTGTGTGTGTGTGTGTGTGTGTGTGTGTGTGTGTGTGTG
>NW_021281759.1:0-1253 GCF_002162155.2 Triticum dicoccoides
ATACACAAACATCACCAAACAATGTGCAACAATATGATGCATGCATGAAACATGGCCATATGAGTGTATTGGGCTAATGCAACTAAAACCAGAAGGGTTTGAACAAATTTGAATCAAGGATTCAAATTTCAAATTCAAATATGGCCTTTTAAAGTGCTTTTCCTTGTTCTGCTTAAAACATCAATTTAACTTGTTTGATCATGCATGAAAATAGTACAGATGGATAGATTGGATTTTTCTGATCATTTTTCATATATAATTTGTCCAATTTGGAGTTACAGAATAAAAGTTATGAATTTTTGAAGTTTAAATAATATTCTGGAATTTCCTGATTTAAATTAAATCCAGAAATTATAATTATTGCGCCAGCATGACGTCAGCATGACGTCAGTGGTCAACTGCGGCTGGCTGGAGTCAAACCTGACGTGTGGGGCCCACACGTCAGTGACAGGGGGGGTTTAACAGGTTTAAATTAATCCTAATTAGGGATTAGTGGCGCTGGGGCCCACTGTCAGTGTCAGGGGGGGTTGACTAACGGTAATTAGTACTAACTAACTACCTGTCCGACAGGGCCCACGCGTCAGTGACCCTGGGGGGTCAAACCTCAGGTCGGACAGGTCAAACCCCACCGGCGACATGACGCCGGCGAGGCCCGAGACGGCGGCGAAAGTTCTTTTTGCCATTCCGGCAACCAAATGGACGGCGGAAGGCATCTACGTGTTGCTGAGGTTGAGCCGCGACTACTGGTGGTGGTGGTTGGGCTCGGAGTGGCCGGAGTTGACGGCGGCGAGCTCGGCTGCGGCTGCCGGAGTTCGGGTGCGGTAGGAATCGACGTTGCAGGGGGCTTGGGGAGGCGTTAGTGTGCGCTACGTGCTCCTAGTGAGGTGTGGAGCACGATGGTGTGCTCGGTTGGGTGCTACGGTGACCGTGGCGACGACGGCGACATCGCCGGCGGCGTGGAGCTCTCGGCCAAGGTGGGGCTAGGGCCTAGAGGTCGAAAGAGACCAGGGGAGAAGGGGGAAACGATCCGGGGGCTCACCGCGGGGCTGCAGAGGTGGTTAGCGGGCTCGGGGACGCGCTGGAGACGACGAATTCGACGGCGACGATGATCGGAGCCCGAAGAGGGGAACGGCGACGTGGCGGCGATGCAGGGCTTCCGGGGAGCTGTGGAGCGGTGGGGAGGAAGAGGGAGTCGAGGCGGAGCTCCTGAGCTAGTCGGGGGAGCGAGGGGTGGCCGGAGATGGCTGCTATGG
>NW_021281760.1:0-1217 GCF_002162155.2 Triticum dicoccoides
CAGGGGAGCGTACGTATACACGGTGTAGAAATATGTGGAGCTGGGTTGGCTATATATGGTAGCAAAAGATTAGCAATAATCAATTCAAAGATGCAATGTTGAATAAACGCTCAACGACGGTACTGTGCTAGTCCTAGGCTAGACCGGACTAGAGACGCGAGCCTAGAACACTAATGAGGTCACGGCGTAGCACAACTAGCATCAATGAAGGATACTAAGTAGCTCTTGACAGCAAGATATAAGTGAAGATCACAACGGCAGTGAAGATAATGATGAAAAACAACTGCCAAGCAGGATATACAACAACTCTCTCTCCAACTTTCCTCTTGAAAAGTTTGAGACAATTTTTTGATAAATTCTTTCAAAGAATGCTACTAACTCAAGCTTTCCAATGCAAAAAGAATCACTCAATTCCGAGTTGATATGAGGAGTCAAAGAATTCTAAAACTGGCCTGAAAAATTGGAACAAGTTGTGTTCACGAACTTCGGAGGGCAAAAAGACCTATTTAGAAGCCGATTTTGAGGTGTCAAATATTGAACTAGCTTCTGCAACTATTTAGATGCGGCTCGTCGCTATCTTCAATTTGACTGCTCACGGAGCCAAAACGGACTTCGTATGAGGAAGATACACCTGTTTTACTGAACAGTGCGCAAAACAGATTCCAATCCGAATTCAGGTACGAGATTGATTCTAGATAGATCCAATTTTTTTCTTCTCTCTTTTTTTTCTCACGCTTTTTTTTCTTCTCTCTCTTTTTCTTTCCTTTTTTTTCTCTTTTTTTTCTCTATCTTTTTTTTCTCCCTCTTTCCAAGACAAACTAGATAAGATGCAGATTGGATCAGGCGAAGATGTGAATGACCTCAACTATGATTATGACAATGAACAGTGCATAGCACGTGGTGGAAATTAATAGATGGGATGGTGGACAGCGGAACGGATAATGATGCAGCGGCGGCGTGACTAATGTGAACAGAACTCGAAACTCTAAAGGAACTAGACACTAAGACCAGCAACTGACACGACGATGCAACCGATAATTCAACTATGCAAGCAATGAATAGAAAATTGCAAAGGCTCAGACTGGCTTGGATAAAGGATGAACAGATCTAACTCTTTTTTGTGGCTTTTTCTTGGACAATAGGTAAGAAAATAAATCTAATCTAGGAAAACTGGAAATTCTCACCGAGCAACCTGAAAACTGATACCACTTGATAGA
>NW_021281761.1:0-2360 GCF_002162155.2 Triticum dicoccoides
TACCTGGCATGCCAAAGATGTCGCGGGAAACCACGACCACCTATAGGACCAAGGGGCCCCTTGCTGGTTCAGGATGGGGGATGTCACGTTGCACGAAGAGCAGAGGAGCGTGGAGCAGCGCGACAGGGATCACATGAGCAATTTTACCCAGGTTCGGGCCGCCGCGATGCCTAAAACCCTACTCCTGCTTTGGTGGATTGATGGTGGAAGAATGGTGGTGGAGCGTAGTACACTTGCCCGGTAGGGGTGGCAGTGGCTGCACGCATATGGGCATCTAACTCTCCAGCTTCGCGAGCCGAACCCCTTCTACGGTTGCCATGGGCCTCCTTTTATAGGTTAAGGGGTCACCACAATGGCAAATCAGTCATTATACACTGATAAGATAGCAAACAGTGCTATCATACCTAACTCTGCAGGCTGACTGGGCGTATTAAATGTGCCGCTCAAAGTCACATCGTTGCTCGCCCGGCAAGCCTTGTAGGGCTTATTCTGTCAGCTCCACGCCTGCTTGTTCGACAAGTTGCAGGATGGGTGTCATTTGTAGGTTTTCCTGTAGAAAGGGGCTGCCATGTGGCGAGTGGTTTCCACTTAATCACTTTGCGGCTTGACACTGCACTGATCCACGATGTTGGTCATGGGGGAGTGGTTGATGGGGTGTTTCTTGCCTCCGTGAGTCCTGGCAGGCCCTATCGGGACGTCTTGGTTGCTTTCTTCCGGGGGTGGCTCTGCCCTTGCCAAGTTTATTCGCCCGACAGGGGAGGCTTTTCTCCTGATGGTATCTGGCTTCTCTGGTTTGATCTTGGTCCTTTTGTTCTCCATGCTAGTCCTTTGAAGAGCTTGGTCTCTTGTTCTCTGGCATGGCGTGATGTCGTCCGTGCATAAGTCGGGGGAAAATATATACCCCTGTCTATTTTCCCCGACACCTAGCTAGGCGTAATGCATAGATTCAAGTATTTTCATCTTTGGTTTCTAACTCCTCAGTAATACAACTAGAATTCTTCAAAGATTTAGCATGCAAACTTTCAATAACAATACCTCTTGGGATAAGATTGAAAAGATCATTCTTGCAGGTAGGATCTTTTATCTCTTCGAAAAAATTGGGATGGATACAAATAGTTTTAAGTTCTTCTTTATTAGGAGTTGCACCCTTGTTCCTAGTAACTTGAGTAGTCTTGCTAATTTTTACGGGAGTTTTTTCAGTAGTTTTAGCAGAAGAAAATGTCGAGCTTAAGTTACCAAAATATTCTTCCAAGTTATCAATCCAAGAAGGACTTTCTTCAATTCTTTCATTAACTATAGTTTCCTTCTCCCTTAGTAATTTAAGAACATCACCCGCTTTTGACCCAAATTTGTTCGCAAGATTCTGCATCTTTGTATCCAAGTTTTCAATTTGCTCTAAGGTGACCATCTTATTTTCAATAGCATCTAATCTTTGCATAACATGCTCAAGAATTAAGATTGTTTCATTAATAATGACAGGTGGTGCACCCAATAGATCTCCCATGGCATTAAAAACATCCAAAGATGGACACATCAAGAAATTCCCATTGGTAATCGTATCAAGGACGAATCTATACCAAGTGGTTATGCCCACATAAAAACTGCAAAGAAGAACAACGGTAGATTGCTTACGAATAGATCTACTATGAGCATTGCAAATTATACATGAAGAATCTTCTAGATTCTCCCCTCCCCTTTGTTTAAAATAAGAACCTCATTCTCAAGGGTACACGCAACAGAGGAAGAACTAGCCATACCGACAGTGCAAGCAAGATTGCAAACAAAAAGATAGATCTGACAAGAAAAAAAGGCGAACAAAAAAGGGGGCAAATAAAATGGCAATTTTTTGTGAAGTGGGGGAGATGAAAAAGAGAGGCAAATGGAAAATAATGCAAATTGCAAGGAGAAGAGATTTGTGATTAGGAACCTAATAGATGTTGATGATGGCTCCCCAGCAACAGCGCAAAATTCTGTCGCTTGAAACTGCGTTGGTACTTCCCCAAAGAGGAAGGGATGAGGCTGTACAACTACGGTAGGCATTTCCCTCAGTTGTGAAACCAAGGTATCAATCCAGTAGGAGAACCAAGCAACACTATGTAAATGGTACCTACAAACAAAGAACAAATACTTGCAACCCAACGCGTATGAGGGGTTGTCAATCCATACTGGGTAATGGCGCTAGAAATTGTCAAGTTGACGGGAGAATATTTGTGGTAGATTGGATAAATAGCTCCCGATAAAACGCGAAACAAAATAAGTAATAAAAAAGTGCAGCAAGGTATTTTTGTGCTTTTGGAATAATAGATCTGAAAACAAATGCGAATAAAAATAGATGTCAAAGCAAATATTGTCGGCATTCT
>NW_021281762.1:0-872 GCF_002162155.2 Triticum dicoccoides
AACTTGTCTGTTACAAAGGGATTTAATTTTTTGAACTTATTTGAAGTCCACAGTTTTTCTGTGTTCAAAATGCACCATTCTAAGCCACGTCATCAATTTTCAACCCTTTCTGACTCCATTTGTTATTTTTCATGCATTTACTGAGTATTTTGAGCTATAAGACCATGAAATTGAAAAGCATTTGAAATGTACTCTGAAATGGTTGAAACTTGGCATGGTATCATCATTTGACCCACATAGCATGTGCAAGAAAGTAGAGAGGGTTACGGAAAAAACTGGATGCACTTCGTGTACAAAGCGGACAATCTCTTTCGAAGTATCAGGGTTTCATACTGAAACTCGTCTGTAACAAAGGGATTTCATTATTTTTGAACTTATTTGAACTCCATCGTTTTTCTGTGTTTAAAATGCACCATTCAAAGCCACATCATCAATTTTCAACCCTTTCTGACTTGATTTGTTATTTTTCATGCATTTACTGATTATTTTGAGCTATAAGACCATGAAATTGAAAAGCATTTGAAATGAACTCTGAAAAGGTTGAAAGGTTGCATGGTATCATCATTTCACCAACATAGCAGGTGCAACAAAGTAGAGAGGGTTACGGCAAAAATTGGATGCACTTCGTGTACAAAACGGACAATTTCTTTTGAAGTATCAGAGTTTCATACGGAAACTCGTCTGTTACAAAGGGATTTCATTTTTTTTGAACTTATATCAACTCCATAGTTTTTCTGTGTTCAAAATGCACCATTCAAAGCCACATCATAAATTTTCAACCCTTTCTGACTTCATTTGTTATATTTCATGCATTTACTGATTATTTTGAGCTATAAGACCATGAAAATGAAAAGCATTTGAAATGTACTCTG
>NW_021281763.1:0-1982 GCF_002162155.2 Triticum dicoccoides
CATATTTATCAGTTAATAGAGTTTGTCAGTTTTATTACGTACATGCAACCTAGACGCTAATAGGTAAAGATAGGTCCTAATCCCACCCGAGTATGTGTAGATTGGGTTCATTTTCCCATCCTCTACTCCGGATCCGACGCAAAATTTCGGCAGCACCTCCCCATTGTTCTCCTGATACATGTCTCAGCGATAAGCAGGATGTGTACCCAGAGAAAAACAGGGAGGCACTGACGAAATTCTGCATCGGATCCGGAGCAGAGCATATGGGAAAACGGACCCAATCTACACATACTCGGGCTGTCCATGGATAACGTTGGACAATTTGAAAGAATCATAGTTATAAATATGCAAATGCATGCATATTTATAGATGTAACCCTTTCGAACGGGAGACGCATAGTGGTCACGCATACTGATGATTCAATCTACCTACAGCTAGCATGTTTCATCGGCACAAAGACCGAAACATAGTAAATGATTGGGGGAGGAGGAGATTTCATTTGTGCTCACCCACGAACGCCGGGGTGGAGCTCGTTGAACGCACGGGGAGGTCGTTGAACACCAGACCCTCGAAGCGACGAAACAACTGCACATTTAAATCCACCCGATCAACACAAATATATATTATGTTTTTCATAACAAAATCAGAAAATATATGACCTAACTCATAATTCATCCGGCAAAAGTGACAGAGATAAATTCTATCCGGCAAAAGTGGACTATAAAGTAAAGTCTGCTACATGATCCTCAAAACATCTATAAGCATATCCTAAATCTTGGTTGCATGCATGTGTTTTTTCGAAGTCTAAGAAGAAAAAAAACTAACATGCCTTTCAATGTGCACTTAAATAGTGTGTTCGCTGTGCAATGTGATTTTTTTCCAGTAGGGGTATAAGCGAGAACTCGTAGACATCTTACCTTGGGGAAGAAGTGCTCAAGCGAGGAAACGACAGTGACCAAGGCTGGATCAAGCCCAATCTCCTCCTTTGCCTCCCTTAATGATGTTGCTGCGTCATCGGCATCACCCTCCTCTGCCTTTCCTCCGGGCAATGCAACCTCCCCTGCATATCTTAAGTGGAGAAAACAAAATCAGATTGGGTTTATCCAACTCATGTCTAGGTTGGTATCTATTTGTGAACCTTATTGATCAAATAAAGCTAAGGCAAGCCAAACCAGCACTAAACAGAAAAGGCTAGGTTAAAAATCATCTTAAAATTAGGGAGTGTCTATTTAGTACTTGATTGTTTTTCAATTCGGTAACATTCACATTTCCTGACAAATAAATAGAGGACACTTGTATGTACAAAAAACTCCACCCCGGCGACTATATGCTTTCTATTTCTAAAAAATGGATCGGGCTAGACTGTCACCCAGTTTCAACTAAACCTGAACCACAAATACCCTGGACCATGGCGAACAACCGCCCATCAGCTTGCGACCCACCAAACAGCCAAACATTGAGGGAAATCGCATGAAGATCACCAGGACAGAAACACTTCTACTTACTATAGTAATAAAATATTGGAAAATATTAGTATATTAAATTAGAAATAAACAGGATACTCTAGAAATTACAGAAACTTTGAAGTCTAGAATGAAGAAATACGATGGAAAAAAATCATAGAACCTACACTATAATCCTGAGGTAGCTGAAAATTACACTGGAGACTCAATATTAGTGAAAGCATGCAGAAAAATACAAAAGAATGTGTGCACCTAATAACATAAAAACATTCAGAGCCTACACTCTGTGCTGACAAAGTAAATGACACTGAAAATTATTAAGATTTATAGTGCAAAAGAGTCCAAGAACACCTACAAATTACAGTCCAAGATTTACACTACCAGAGATTTAAACCGTGGTGGATGGCGCGGTGGCGGGGAGGGCCATGGGGAGGGGGCGGCTCCGTGGCCTGGCTCGGTGGAGGGGCGGGCGCAGGGGCGGGCTGCTGTGGCGGAAGGGCCGCGGTGGCCGGGAGGGCC
>NW_021281763.1:2995-5199 GCF_002162155.2 Triticum dicoccoides
AGAGAGAGGGGTGGGGCCGGGCTGGGAGAGAGAGGGGAGAGAGAGATGGGTGGGGTCGGGCTGGGAGAGAGGGGAGGAGATTTTTTTTTGAAAATAAGAGAGGGAGGAGATAGTCCCACCTCTTTGCCATTAGCCAGCAGATGGCAAAGGCCCACATCTTTGCCATCAGCCAACGGATGGCAAAGCCCCACCTCTTTGCCATGAGCAAGCTAATGGCAAAGAATCTTTGTCATCGGCTGGCAGTTGGCAAGGAGGTGCGGCTAGTGGGCCGTTACAACGCCATTATCCATTGGGCCCCACCCACTTCTTTGCCATCTGCCAGTAGACGGAAAAGATTCTTTGCCATCTGCTGGCAGACGGCAAAGAGATGGGTTGATAGGACATTACAACACTAGACCCCACCCACCTCTTTGTCGTCTGCCAGCAGATGGCAAAGATTCTTTGCCATTGGCTGGCAGATGGCAAAGAACTAGCTGATGGCCACCAGGTTCTTTGCCATCTGTCAGTTCTTTGTCGTCTGTTTTTTGTAAGCAGATAGCAAAGACGTTCTTTGCCATCCACTGGCAGACGGCAAAGAGCTGACTGATGGCAAATTCCCTGTTTCCAGTAGTGAGATAATATTGATGGGCATGGTATTTATTTCTGCGATGAAGCTACTAGAATTGCTAGACCCGATACTAAAGGTAAACATAGACCTGTTGTTGGCATGCTTGTTGTTTCTGTTAAAATAGGAGATCATTGTTATCATGGCTGATGTGAGATATGGGTGCTAGTGCGAGTGCAATACCTCATTCCTTATACAAAGAAATTATGCATGATATTGCACTTGCTGAAATAGAAGGTATTGATGTTACTATTAAGCTTGCCAATAGAGATACTATTTCACCAATCGGGATTGTTAGAGATGTCGAAGTCTTGTGTGGGAAAATTAAATATCCTACTGATTTTCTTGTTCTTGGTTCCCCACAAGATGACTTTTGTTCCATTATATTTGGTACACCCTTCTTGAATACTGTTAATGCTAGGATAGACTACGAAAAGGATATTGTTACTATTGGGTTAGGGGATATGTCTCATGATTTTAATTTCTATAAATTTCTTAGACAACCCCATTATAAAGAATTGCCTAGTAAAGATGAAATTATTGGTCTTGCTTCTATTTCCGTACCTCCTAATGATCCTTTAGAACAATATTTGCTAGACCATGAAAATGATATGTTTATGAATGAAAGAAGGGAAATAGATGAGGTATTCTTTAAACAGGGACCTATTTTAAACACAACTTACCTGTTGAAATCCTAGGGGATCCTCCTCCACCAAAAGGAGACCCCGTGCTTGAGCTTAAACAATTACTTGATACTCTTAAATATGCTTATCTCGATGAAAAGAAGATATATCCTGTTATTATTAGTGCTAACCTTTCAAAGCATGAAGAAGAGAAATTATTGAAACTATGAAGAAGCACCGTGCTGCTATTGGATACACTCTTGATGATCTTAAGGGCATTAGTCTCACTCTATTCGAGCACAAAATAAAACTAGAGAAAGATGCTAAACTAGTTGTTGATCACCAACGACGGTTAAATTCTAAGATGAAAGAAGTGTTACAAATGAAATACTAAAGCTTCTGGAGGCAGGTATAATTTATCTTGTTGCTGATAGTCAGTGGGTAAGTCATGTCCATTGTGTCCCTAAGAAGGGAGGATTACTATTGTTCCTAATGATAAGGATGAATTGGTCCCACAAAGAATTGTTACAGGTTATAGAATGGTAATTGATTTCCGCAAATTAAATAAAGCTACTAGAAAAGATCATTACCCTCTACCTTTTATTGAACAAATGCTAGAAGGATTATCCAAAAATACACATTTTTGCTTTCTAGATGGTTATTCTGCTTTCTCTCAAATACCTGTGTCAAAAGAGGATCAGGATAAGACCAATTTTACTTGCCCTTTCGGTACCTTTGCTTATAGATGTATTCCTTTTGGTTTATGTAATGCACCTGCTACTTTTCAAAGATGTATGAATGCTATATTCTCTAACTTTTCTGAAAAGATTGTTGAGGTTTTCATGGATGATTTCTCCGTGTATGGAAATTGTTTTGATGATTGCTTAAGAAACCTTGATCGAGTCTTGCAGAGATGCGAAGAAACTAATCTTGTCTTGAATTGGGATAAGTGCCACTTTATGGTTACTGACGGTATT
>NW_021281764.1:0-828 GCF_002162155.2 Triticum dicoccoides
CCACTTCATCGAGCTAGCCGAGCCCCGTGTGCTCGTGCAGCCCGAGACCACCGCACCGACCTCGCCCGAGCTCGCCATCGCCGGAGATCCCCTTCAACGCCGTCGCCGCCTCAGCTCGTCCCCGACCCCGCCGGTGGCCTCTACGGGAGCGCTGTGAGCCTAGCTACTCCTCCGACCCTCCCTCTCTCATTCCCGAGCCGTGTAGCCACCGCACGAGGATCACACGCCCGCACCGCCGCGGATCTCGTCGCCGACGTGCTTCCGGCCACCCTCCGGCCACAAGCTGGTGTCCATCTTACTCACCGAGCCCCGCAGCACCTAGCTAGCCACTCCCCGAGCCTCACCGACCCCTCTAGCACCAAGTTCATCTTCGGCCGAACCCCGGTGGCCGCCAAAGTCGTCGCCGGCGCCAACTCCGGCCACCCCGACCCCAACGGACTCCACCAAGAGCTGCGGCTTGTCCTCAGCTCCACTCCGGTGGTCTTCGCGACCCATTTGGTGGCCGAAACGGCCAAAACCACTCCCGCCGCCGCGTCGGGCTCGCCGGCGGCTAAACGCCGGCGCCGCTGGCATTGACTTTGACCACGGGTGGGCCCTGGTTGACTCCCCTGAGTCAATGACAGGTGGGGCCCAGCCCTGTTAATTAAACAGGTTTAGTTTTAATTAAACTTTAATTAAAATAATCACCCTGACATGCGGGACCCACTGTCAGGTTTGACCCTGACGTGTTCCGTTGACCTGCTGACGTCACACTGACGTCAGGCTGACGCAATAATGATTTTCTGGAATTATTCTAATATAGGAAATTCCAGAATATAATTTAAACTT
>NW_021281765.1:0-1816 GCF_002162155.2 Triticum dicoccoides
AAGAGTATGACTCGTGAAAACCTTCGGGTTCACACGGTTTAGAGAAGGCATATGTTCAACCCACAGGGGCTTCTTAGAAACGTATACCACAAGTTTCAAGAGTAAATAACACAAGCTCGAAAGTAGAGCAAGGTTGAGAAAGTAGATGATACAATTACCAAGGGCATTATGTATCCAAGGGAAGGCTCACAAGGTTATTGAATATGAAGGATGCTGACGGATAAAATCCAACAATGGGCCTGATGGTCCACAAGGGATCTGACGTGAGCATCGGTACTCAACTAGAGGAAGCAAATTATAGAAACAACTGACTAACTCGATTGTCAAATGCAAAGGAATTATGATTTCCAAATCAAGGGATCAGAAGCAATGCTCTGATTAGGGGTGGATAAGTTGAATAGTCTTAGGGTACAATCAAAGAAAATTGGATTGGTCGAGAACCAATTCCAGTTAAAAGGATGGCAGCTCAGCCGGAAAGGTAATTTATAAGGATCAATGATGATTGCGTGTATTCGCAGAATATTGAGTCAACAGACTCAAAATGATAATGACAAGGAATGTCATTAAGACTACGAGACTTATGGGATTAACCATAATGCAAGCAAGCAAGAATTTCAAGAGCCAAAGGCCCCAAAGGATTTTCGGAAGATCGAATATTATTTTGAAGACTCTTGTGAAACACATGAACAACTAGGGATGAGCGGATACCCGACAAGTGCGAGGATTTATTCGAAGGGGTATTCATGTGGCAAAGAACTGCTAGGCAGTAGGCACGAAGTATTCTCGGAACAATAGAGAAAACTTCAGGTATCTTGTAATAACAAGAACAATGGGGAATGATCGTAAGAATGGCAAGTGTAAGTAGTTATCCATAAGGATTTATCGGTGGTCGGCAATAGCAAAAGTGATGGGCACAAAGTCTCGAGAGAATATCAAAGAGTATCTCCGAAATCTTCTGGTGCAGTCGGTGACCATCTGGACTGAAGGGGCTCTCCGGGAGAAAGTATTTTCGAGAACCTAAAGTTAGTTTTTAGTAAAAATTGTTTAACCCGAATAGAAGAGGGTTCAGAATCCCAGAGTAAAGGTCGAGGAATAAAAGATCCTAATACCTCCCGATGGCGACGTGGGCCCATGGGCCACACAGCCATGTTAGTAAAAGTTTTTCAACGACTAGACTCGACTTCGTCCAAGGAGTTGGAAAGGGGGATTCCTACAGGCAGTCGGCTCTGATACCAACTTGTGACGCCCCCGATTCAATCGTACACTAATCATGCACGCAAATGTGTACGATCAAGATCAGGGACTCGCGGGAAGATATCACAACACAACTCTACAAATAAAATAAGTCATACAAGCATCATAATACAAGCCAGGGGCCTCGAGGGCTCGAATACAAGTGCTCGATCATAGACGAGTCAGCGGAAGCAACAATATCTGAGTACAGACATAAGTTAAACAAGTTTGCCTTAAGAAGGCTAGCACAAACTGGGATACAGATCGAAAGAGGCGCAGGCCTCCTGCCTGGGATCCTCCTAACTACTCCTGTTCGTCGTCGTCAGCCTGCACGTAGTAGTAGACACCTCCAGTGTAGTAGGAATCATCGTCGACGGTGGCGTTTGGCTCCAGGCCTCCAGCATCTGGTTGCGACAACCAGGTAGAAGGGAAAGGGGAAAAGAGGGAGAAAAGCAACCGTGAGTAATCATCCAAAGTACTCGCAAGCAAGGAGCTACACTACATATGCATGGGTATATGTGTAAGGAGGCCATATCAGTAGGCTGAACTGCAGAATGCCAGAATAAGAGGGGGATAGCTAATC
>NW_021281766.1:0-2107 GCF_002162155.2 Triticum dicoccoides
ACTCATGATTTTATCGTGCTCCGAGTATTTACTAATATTGACGCCGCATCGTTATCGCAGAACGTCTACTACCGTGTCATCGCCGTTCGTGAGGGGGGGCATGCCCTGGAGACGCGTCCCGCCTCTTCGGACATGCCACCACACCACCCCGCCTGTATGAGGGCCCGGTGCGACGCTCCGGTGGCATTGCTACCCCCCAGTGCACCCGTCCCGCCTAACCCTGTAGCGTTTGACCACAGGATCTAGCCCTTTGACTTTGCACGGACGGGCTTTGACCAGTGGACCTCCCCACCCGGTTGTGTTAAGTCAGCCCATAGGAACACTTTGGAGCAACATCCGGGCCAGACCCACAGCAAGATGCCCTCCGTGTAGACCCGACGCGTCCGTTTCCCCCCTCTAGGTGCCGCCGGCGGCGCCGTCTGTGAGGGGGGCACACCCCGGACACGCGTGCCGGGCGTTTGCAACCGCCACAACACTTCCAGACTTGTGAGAGGCCGCCTACGCAAGATTTGGTGGCATGCTAGCCCCCGGGGGACGTCGGCCACAACCGTAGACGCGCGAAGGGCAATCCGCGTAGAGGGAATTTTTCAGATACTTCTCCATCACCAAAAATTATGAAAAAAAAAATACAGTCGTTCCTATAGCACATGTGCCCATGTCGTGCAAAAAAACTCATGATTTTATCGCGCTCCGAGTATTTAGTAATATTGACACTGCATCGTTACCGCAGAACGTCTACTACCGTGTCATCGCCGTCCGTGAGGGGGGGCCGCGCCCCGGAGACGCGTCCCGCCTCTTCAGAAATGCCACCACACCACCCCGCCTATATGACGGCCCGGTGCGACGCTCCGGTGGCATTTCTACCCCCAGTGCACCCGTCCCGCCTAACCCTGTAGCGTTTGACCACGGGATCTAGCCCTTTGACTTTGCACGGACGGGCTTTGACCAGTGGACCTCCCCACCCGGTTGTGTTAGGTCAGCCCATAGGAACACTTTGGAGCAACATCCGGGCCAGACCCACAGCAAGATCCCCTCCGTGTAGACCCGACGCGTCCGTTTCCCCCCTCCAGGTGCCGGCGGCGGCGCCGTCCATGAGAGGGGCACACCCCAGACACGCGTGCCGCGCGTTTGCAACCGCCACAACACTTCCAGACTTGTGAGAGGCCGCCTACGTAAGATTTGGCAGCATCCTAGCCCCCGGAGGCCGCCGGCCACAGCCGTAGACGCGTGAAGGGCAATCCGCGTAGAGGGAATTTTTCGGATACTTCTCCATCACCAAAAATTATGAAAAAAATACCATCGTTCCTATAGCACATGTGTCCACGTCGTGCAAAAAAACTCATGATTTTATTGCGCTCCGAGTATTTAGTAATATTGATGCTGCATCGTTACCGTAGAACGTCTACTACCGTGTCATCGCCGTCCGTGAGGGGGGGGGGCATGCCCCGGAGACGCGTCCCGCCTCTTCGGACATGCCACCACACCACCCCGCCTGTATGAGGGCCCGGTGCGACGCTCCGGTGGCATTGCTACCCCCCAGTGCACCCGTCCCGCCTAACCCTGTTGCGTTTGACCATGGGATCTAGCCCTTTGACTTTGCACAGACGGGCTTTGACCAGTGGACCTCCCCACCCGGTTGTGTTAAGTCAGCCCATAGGAACACATTGGAGCAACATCCGGGCCAAACCGACAACAAGATCCCCTACGTGTAGACCCGACGCGTCCGTTTCCCCCCTTTAGGTGCCGGCGGTGGCGCCGTCCGTGAGGGGGGCACACCCCGGACACGTGTGCCGGGCGTTTGCAACCGCCACAATACTTCCAGACTTGTGAGAGGCCGCCTACACAATATTTGGCGGCATGCTAGCCCCCGGAGGCCGCCGGCCACAGCTGTAGACGCGCGAAGGGCAATCCGCGTAGAGGGAATTTTTCGGATACTTCTCCATCACCAAAAATTATGAAAAAAATACCATCGTTCCTATAGCACATGTGCCCACGTTGTGCAAAAAACTCATGATTTTATCGTGCTCCGAGTATTTACTAATATTGACGCCGCATCGTTATCGCAGAACGTCTACTACCGTGTCATCGCCGTTCGTGAGGGGGGGGG
>NW_021281767.1:0-1122 GCF_002162155.2 Triticum dicoccoides
GTGCCAACCCAACAGACACTTTCAGAGATACCCGTAGTGTACCTTTATAGCCACCCAGTTACGTTGTGACGTTTGGCACACCCAAAGCACTCCTACGGTATCCGGGAGTTGCACAATCTCATGGTCTAAGGAAATGATACTTGACATTAGAAAAGCTTTAGCATACGAACTACATGATCTTGTGCTAGGCTTAGGATTGGGTCTTGTCCATCACATCATTCTCCTAATGATGTGATCCCGTTATCAACGACATCCAATGTCCATGGTCAGGAAACCGTAACCATCTATTGATTAACGAGCTAGTCAACTAGAGGCTTACTAGGGACATGGTGTTGTCTATGTATCCACACATGTATCTGAGTTTCCTATCAATACAATTCTAGCATGGATAATAAACGATTATCATGAACAAGGAAATATAATAATAATCAATTTATTATTGCCTCTAGGGCATATTTCCAACATTTAGGTTGTTTTGAAACACAGTTTTTCTGTGGTTACCAACTGATGGCATCAATTTCTTCTTTTTTTATATGTGCAGGGAGTGTGTGGCAGCATCCAAAAACAAGGGAAAAAATGCTTGATCTCAATGAGTTGCCTCCAGATCTCAATGAGCTTCCTCATGATATGGATCAGCAGCAACCCAGCATAGAACAAGGAAACTGCACAGAAAATGGTCGATCTGTTTACTACACGCAGGCAAGTCGTGATGGTAACCCTACGGGCCATGACAATGTGGCAGGCCAGTCATCAACCCGTGGTGCCCCTGTAGTGATGTCTTTGCAGTCAGAGAGCCATACTCTTGATGACACAGGAACCGAGGCAAATGTTCCTGGTCCAACCAGGACTGAGCTAGAAGCTGGGGCTTTTGACAGAGTTGTGCAAGTAGAAGAAGGAGAGGATGAGGCTGGTTCTCAACCTATGGAACCCTATGTTGGCATGAGGTTTGACAGCCTTCAAATTGCTAAGGATCACTACAACAGTTACGCACTACGGATGGGTTTCTCTATCAAGATGAACACCTCTAGACGGACACCCCGCACCAATGAATTGATAAAACAACAGTTTTGCTGCAACAAGTTCAAGAAGCCCAAAGCTGATGATGGAGGAGCTGAGGCTCCT
>NW_021281768.1:0-1082 GCF_002162155.2 Triticum dicoccoides
TGTTTGGTGATGGTTGTGTATCGGTGTCCTTTGCGACAGGTTCTGCCTCCGAGGAGTACCGTGATTACCCTAACGAAGAACCGTATCAGTGCATCGACCCATCAGGCAAGCAACCAACCATTTGATCATATCGATACAATCCCATGTTCTCGCTCCTGCTCTCTTTTACTGCATTAAGACAACGCGTTTCAAACTGCTGTGTGCTACGGTAGTTGAACCCATTTCCTCTGCATGACCTGTCATTGCCACAGTAACTAGATGAAACCCACTAGCATGTGTAGGAGTTGATTGAGCCATATGTATGTGTTGTTCCTACCTTGCTATGCCTGCTATGCTTAGAGTCGTGTCAGGTCTGGTTCATCTGGGTGATGGGCTAGAGTGAAATGATTATGTCGGTAATAAGAGTGGTGAGGTGAACACGATTTGGTAAACGTATCGATGAGAGGCCATGTAGGAGTACATGGTGGGTTGTTTCATTGAAGCCGACCTTAAGCACTGAGATCTGTATGTGTGATTTAAGATACAGCTACTACCATGCATTGGGCCCTGAAATATGACCCCGCTCGACTTCTTATTCACCCTAGCTCTCTGTCCAGGAGTTGCAAGTAGTTTCTGGTGTTTGTAGTCTACTAGAGGCCGTGGACAGCGCTGACCGTAGGGGTGGGCTGTGATGCGGTAGGTACGTGGCACGGTGTACCGAATACCCGTTAGGTATCTCGGGAACCCTGTTCACATCGTTCGGGGCCGTATGGGAAACCTCGGCCGGACTCCCTGCGGATGGAACCTGAATAGGCGATAAACCTGGACTAGAGGCTTAAGTGTTTAGGTAGGTCGTGGTCTACACCCACGTCGGCTTTCGCTTGAAGTCTGCCGAGCACATGTCGTGTGCAGACGCTAAGTGGTGGAAACATGTATGAAGAAGTACACCCCTGCAGGGTTAACATGATCTATTCGAATAGCCGCGTCCGCGGTAAAGGACTACTTGGTTGCCTATACAGTTCATAGACAAGTAAATGGAAACTACTAAAAGCCTCAAGATAAGAGTGAGTGCCGAGGATGGCTCTTCCGTAGGAAGACGGAGG
>NW_021281769.1:0-1184 GCF_002162155.2 Triticum dicoccoides
AACAATGCCAAAAACTCCTCTGAATATTTTATATTGCTAGATGGACTTTTCCAAAAGCTTATAAAATATTTCAGGGGTATTTGAAATTATATTCTAATTATATGAATATAATTCAAATTCAAATAGCTAATGAATTAAATCCAAAGTCCCAAAAATAAATCCTTAAAAATGTTCAATATTTTGGTTGGGACCAGAACCCTTACCAAAAATTATCAAACATTTAAGAGGAGCACTTTGGAGCAATGAATGAGATTTCTAGGGTTTTTGCCCCTCTTTTATTTAGGGTTTTGAGGCTTCCAATATTCCTCAATTCAAGTTTCAAAAATATAGACATGATGCACACATGAAGCTAGCCTAGAGCAATGCCAGAAGCTAGGGATGTGACAACTCACCCCCACTAAACAAGAATCTCGTCTCGAGATTCAAGCATAGGGTAGGATGAAGGGGAAACACAAACTAGTACAATCTTCACGATCCAGGGTGCACTTCAGTTGAACGTTGATTCATTCACCATCATTGTCTTGATGTCTTGTTCTGAGAAATCCTGCCAACATGACATGGAGGGAAGAAGGAGACTCTAGAAGGGTCGATCTTCTCGAAGATCGAACAACTCACGGAATGAGACATAGGACCATCTCTCGGGTTGAAACACGAGATACACATCAAGAGGGGTGGAAAGAAACGGATGCCGAAGGTTCACTAGGTAGACAACGATTCCACACCTAAGAAGGTGGTAAACGATTGTCCACGTAGCGAGGAGTGGAGTTGCCATGATACCACGACGAAACATCCTGAAGGAGGGTGATTCGTAGATTATCCCCTTAAGTGGCAAAAAGAATTACCTTTGATTCAAAGATCATTGAAACTCTTTATACCAGCCTAAGGCAATCACAAGCGATCATTTGGAGGGGGTCGGTAGAATGGCATACTCGGACTTGGATGATGTGGATTACCTTGTTGAAGACAACGTAATGGATGAATTTGCTTATCACCGGAAATGGGAGGGACCCGTGGTAGAATGGCACATTGGCGGTGCAAGCTGGGAACAAAATGCAAATGCTGGGAATGATTCTGGTAACTGAGGAAGAACCCAACAATAGAGAGTGAATTCACTGTTTGAAAGGATCATAGCATTGCCGAGGAAACTGAGAGCAAACCCAGTTAGTGCCGATGATAACACCTAG
>NW_021281770.1:0-2292 GCF_002162155.2 Triticum dicoccoides
ACATAGTATGACGACACATGGAATAGATACAGAAAATGGATAGGTATGGCATATACTCATATATGATTCTTAAACTAAGCAGATGGTGTATCAAAGTAGAAGTAAAGCAAGAGGTCAGATGCAAAATATGTGCGACCAATACAACCTTGCCAAGTTATAGCAAGCACCTTGATGGGTGAATAAGATATGCCATCCTCCACCATGCCAAGTTTGTTAGCCAGCGGATTGTTCCGCAATATTTCTCTCGTGCGCCCATTCTCATATTCATTTTGATAATGTTCAATACCTGACATGCATGAAAACATAAAAACAAGTGAGATTATCGTTCTAATGTAGAAGTGATTCTAATCCAATACTTCCTACCTGTAAACCACTTTGTGCTATCTCTGCAATTCTTCTAAGAGGTGCCATGCATGCTGTAATTTGGTCTGTGCATTAATATAATGTGGCCTACTACTGAAAATATGATAGCTCTAAAAGTGATGATACTTCGCAGATGACAGCTTCAACATATAGTAAAGAAGAACAAGTCGACCTGAACTGACAGATTCAAAATATACTAAGGGAGAATAACTCGACCTGACCAGTCGACCGCAAGAGAAGATGATCATCTTAAAGAAGAGCAGAAGAGCAAGCTGATTGAAGATATTACAAGTCTTTCTATACAATGTCGGTTGGCCACCATGATGAACCAGAGCGCACAGAGAAATACTATTCCTTTTGGTCTCTCCATATGTGGCTCACATGCATTTAGAACTAAAGTAGTAACATTTAGCTAACCAATTAAACATCTCTCAGTTTTACTAATATCAGCATAATATCATATTTGAATTTGTACAACTAAGCTTGTTTAGCTCGATGGGTGGAGCAGTGCTATTACGACACGAACCACGTAGGCTGATCGTGGTCATCATAAAATGGGGAAACCATAAGCATGATGAGTATAGTGTTGACCTTGGCAGTGGGATGGCATATCTGAAGCTACAAACGGCACAAAGGGTAGTTAGCAACCGATGTTTGCTTTGAAATAACAACTAAGATTTGGTATGGACAAGAAAGTGCAGTCAACAAGTGACAAAGAAATGCAATTCTGCTGTCTCTCTATATGTCGCGACATGCATTTGGGAACTCAAGTGGGACCTTTACCTAACGAACTAAATGTGTCTGTTAACTAATATCAGTATCATATCACAATCATATTTGAACAACTAAGCTTCGGTATTTTGAGTGTTGTCTTGTTTATCTTGAAGGGTGGAGTAATGCTAGTATGACAGAGAGCACCTACGCAGATCATAGTAGAGTAGATAAAAGGGGAAAACCCTAAGCATCAAGAGTAAAATCAGGAAAGTGTAACTAGCTGGACTAGTGGGTTGCGCACATGTTTTTCGAAACGAATATAGGAACATTAGGTGACCAATTAAACATTCTCTATTTTAGTAATATGAGAATCATATCAGATTCGTATTTCAACACGTAAGCTTTGGCATTATGAGTGGCATGTTGTTTCACTTGATGGGTTGAGGTCTCGAGGAGCAGTGCTAGGATGACACGAAGCAGTGAAGCACCTACAATGATGGTAATGAATACAAAGGGGGGAACCATAAGCTTTACGAGTATACTGACTGTGCCATGGCGGATCTAAAGGTGCAAACCGGACAAAGCTACTTCGCAACCAATGTTTTCTTTCAACTAGCCACTACGATTTGGTATGGACAAGAGAAGTACAGTAGACAATTTACGATCTATTTTCTGGATGAGATCAATAACTTAAGCACATATGGAAGATAACCACCTCTCTTGTGACGCCATGTAGGGCCCTGCTGATTTGTTGAGGGTGTTGCGGGTGTGGTGGCTGTCGGCGGCAGGGAAGAAAACTTTAGATGGCAGACGGCCCAGTCGGGGGAGAAATCCTGTTGTCGTGGACGAGGCGGTCATAGGAACGGCAACGACAAGGTGGACGACAGCATCGATGAAGCGAGACGACACAATGAAAGGATCCTGGTCAGGTGTCGTTGCTGAGAGACGTCCATCTCTTGCAGTGGACGACGGGGTAGGGGTAACGGCTCTGGCAAGGAGGAGGATGGGGTGGTGGACGAAGGAGGTTGGTTGTAGTGGGGAGGTTGTCGTGGTACCGACAGTGTATGAATGGGGAAATGGAGGGGGAGGGGGATCTCAAACTTTGGGACGCGCTTGTCTAAAATGTGTGAAAGTTATGAACTTACCCCCGTTTAAAATTTCGGACATCTCGTCGGTTGGGGATAGGACGGTAATCTCGCATTTCCCAAATATTTG
>NW_021281770.1:7098-8595 GCF_002162155.2 Triticum dicoccoides
GCAATACGGTTATTCATTTAAGGAGAATAATGGTTACTCTGTTTATTTGAATAATACCTTCAATGGTCTTACACCTAAAATGAATGGTTTATTAAATCTCGATCGTAGTGATACACATGTTCATGCCAAAAGATAGTAATGATAGTACCACCTACTTGTGGCACTGCCACGTAAGTCATATCGGTATAAAACGCATGAAGAAGCTCCATATTGATGGATCTTTGGGCTCACTCGTTTTTGAAAAGTTTGAGACATGCGAACCATGTCTATTGGTGTATATGCATGAAGAAACTCCATGCAAATGGACAGTTTTGACTCACTTGATTTTGAATCACTTGGGACATGCAAATCATACCACATGGGCAAGATGACTGAAAAGCCTCGTTTTCAGTAAGATGGAACAAGATAGCAACTTGTTGGAAGTAATACATTTTGATGTGTGCAGTCCAATGAGTGCTCAGGCATGCAGTGAATATCGTTATGTTCTTACTTCACAGATGATTCGAGTATATTTACTTGATGAATCACGAGTCTGAATTATTGAAAGGTTCAAGTAATTTCAGTGTGAAGTTGAAAGATCGTCGTGACAAGAGGATAAAAGATCTATGATATGATCATAGAGATGAATATCTGAATCACGAGTTTGGCACAGAATTAAGACATTGTGGAAATTGTTTCACAACTGATACACCCTGGAACACCATAGTGTGTTGGTGTGTCCAAACGTCATAGTTGCACCCTATTGGATATGGTGCATACCATGATGTCTCTTACCGAACTGCCACGATAGTTTATGGGTTAGGCATTAAAGACAACCACATTCACTTTAAATAGGGCACCACATAATTTCGTTGAGACGACACCGTATGAACTATGGTTTGGAGAAACCTAAGTTGCCGTTTCTTGAAAGTTTGGGGCTGCGACGCTTATGTGAAAAGGTTTCAGGTTGATAAGCTCGAACCCAAAGCAGATAAAATGCATCTTCATAGGACACCCAAAAACAGTTGGGTATACCTCCTAATTCAGATCCGAAAGCAATATGAATTGTTTCGATAATCGGGTCCTTTCTTGAGGAAAGGTTTCTCTCGAAAAGTTGAGTGGGAGGATGGTGGAGACTTGATGAGGTTATTGAACCGTCACTTCAACAAGTGTGTAGCAGGGCACAGGAAGTTGTTCCTGTGGCACGTACACCAACAGAAGTGGAAGCTTATGATAGTGATCATGAAACTTCGGATCGAGTCACTACCAAACCTCGTGGGATGACAAGGATGCGTACTACTTCAGAGTGGTACATAATCCTGTCTTGGAAGTCATGTTGCTAGACAACAATGAACCTACGAGCTATGGAGAAACGATGGTGGGCCCGGATTCCGATAAATGGCTCAAGGCCATAAAACCCGAGAGAGGATCCATGTATGAAAACAAAGTGTAGACTTTGGAGGAACTACTTGATGGTCGTAAGGCTGTTAGGTACATATGGATTTTGAAAGGAAGACA
>NW_021281771.1:0-1187 GCF_002162155.2 Triticum dicoccoides
TGTTACTTGCTGCGGTAGCTGAACCCCTTTATCCTCTGCATGACCTGTCATTGCCACAGTAAATAGATGAAACCCACTAGCATGAGTAGGAGTTGTTTGAGCCCTGTTGTGCCTACTCATTCATGCTTGTTTGTCATGCCTGCTACTGCTTAGAGTTGTGTCAGGTCTGATTCATCGGGAATGGATCAGAGGTGTGTGAACATGTCCTACCATTGAGAGCTAAGTGTGTGAACACGATTTGGTAAAGGTAGCGGTGAGAGGCCATGTAGGAGTACATGGTGGGTTGTCTCATTGAAGCCGTCCTTAGGAACTGAGTTCTGTGTTTGTGATCCATGACTCAGCTACTACCATACATTGGGCCCTGAAATATGACCCCGCTCGACTTCTTAATCACCCTTGTCCTCTGTCCAGGAGTTGCAAGTAGTTTCTGGTGTTTGTAGTATGCTGGAGGCCGTGGACAGTGCTGACCGTAGGGGTGGGCTGTGATGCGGTAGGCACGTGGCCGGGTAAACCGGGCACCCGTTTGGTGTCACGGAACCCTGTTCACATCGTTTGGGGCTGTGAGCGAAACCCCGGCCGGATCTCCTCATGGATGGAACCCGAATAGGCGATAAACCTGGACTAGAGACTTGAGTGTTTAGGTAGGTCGTGGTCTACACCCACGTCGGCTTTCGCTTGAAGTCTGCCGAGCACATGTCGTGTGCAGACGCTAAGTGGTGGAAACATGTATGAGGAAGTACACCCCTGCAGGGTTAACATCATCTATTCGAATAGCCGTGTCCGCGGTAAAGGACTTCTGGGTTGCTTATATCAGTTCATAGACAAGTGAAAGTGGATACTCTAAAATACGCAAGATAAGCGTGAGTGCTATGGATGGCGTTTTCGTAGGGGAACGAGAGCGGATCCATAGTGGTGTATTGATATGGTGAATATGTGGACTCGTGTGCGCCACCTCAAAAGAGTCGCTTGCAGTCGTAGTTTAGGATAGCCACCGAGTCAAAGCTGGCTTGCTGCAGTTAAACCCCACCATCCCCTTGTTGAAAATGATGCATATGTAGTTAGCTCTGATGTAAGTCTTGCTGGGTACATTTGTACTCACGTTTGCCTATTTTATGTTTTTGCAGAGAGACTTCAGTCTCACTAGTAGTTCCACGTGGACTTCGACGTTTAGCTTGTTACCTCAGCTA
>NW_021281772.1:0-1313 GCF_002162155.2 Triticum dicoccoides
CTCTTTCCAAGACAAACTAGATAAGATGCAGATTGGATTAGGCGAAGATGTGAATGACCTCAACTATGATTATGACAATGAACAGTGCGTAGCACGTGGTGGAAATTAATAGATGGGATGGTGGACGACGGAAGGGATAATGATGCAGCGGCGGCGTGACTAATGTGAACAGAACTCGAAACTCTAAAGGAACTAGACACTAAGACCAGCAACTGACACGACAATGCAACCGATAATTCAACTATGCAAGCAATGAATAGAAAATTGCAAAGGCTCAGACTGGCTTGGATAAAGGATGAACAGATCTAACTTTTTTTTGTGGCTTTTTCATGGACTGTAGGTATGAATGACAGATGCGATCTAAACTATGAAAAACTGTAAAATCTCACCGAGCAACCTGAAAACTGATACCACTTGATAGAGGCGGGGTGTCCCGATCTTTCGATGAGATGATAACTATCGATTTGGTGGAGACGACTTTAACGATCCGACTACAAACGTGCACGACGTTGCGCCTTAGCAATCGCTAAACCAACTCCGAGAGGTTATTGACCACGCTGGAGCACAATCAACCTGACCACGAAGGTCTATTGATGAGGACATGACTACCTTGGATATGACCAAAAATATTGCATATATGCATATTTGTCAGGTGATTTCTAGTGCAAACTATTCAATAATCTATTTATGTTATCCAGAACAAAAATACTTCACACACTTTTGTGTTTTGTCTAATTGCAGGTGTATGGGACATTTGTACAATCCACATATGAAGATAAGGAAGAAAGAGATGTTTATTTGCTGTCCAAAAAGTTCTCTCACGTCACTTTTGGCCCAAGAGAAGATAGAGTCCAAGTCTCTCACGTTCTGGATTCAGATTCGGAGTGCACAGACACACCTGACTCAAAACGCACACAAGTTTTTCATACGGACTCCGAATTGGGTGATTCTTTTTTTGTTGGAAACTAGATTTCGTGCACTTTCCAACCCAATTGGAATCACCTTCAAATTCGTCCGGAGCGTTGAGTTGTGGACGAAACAATCTGATGCTGCAGCAGAATCCAAGTCAAACTACAAGTCCAAAGGTGTTACATCACCTCCACTTGGGCCCATTGGCCTTGTACGACCTAGATTTAGTTTTAGGCTGCCTTGGGACGTCCTCCCACCTCCTTGGCCTCCACCCCTTGCTCCTATATAAGTAGATCCATCTAGTAGCTTTTCCTTGGGATTTGTTTAGTTAAAAGTTAGCCATTGCAACTTCGTGTACTTCGTTTGTGTCCAACGACCAGACCAAGACCGCTTACGGATCCCCA
>NW_021281773.1:0-1657 GCF_002162155.2 Triticum dicoccoides
AGAGTTCATTTTTTAGTGATTTTCAATTTCACGGTCATTTAGCTCTCTAAATAATCGGTAAATGACTGAAAAATAGCAAATGGTGTTAGAAAGTGTTGAAAATTAATGACATCTCTTTGAATGGTGCGTACGAACGCAAAAAAAGTCTGGAGTTCAAATAAGTTTAAAAAAGATGGAGTGCCTGTGTAACCGATGAGTTCTCATTCAAAACCCTGATATTCCGAAAAAGATTGTCCAGCTTGCACACGAAGTGTGTCTAGTTTTTGCCGTAACCCTCTCTACTATTTTGCACATGCAATGTGGGTGAAATGATGATACCATGCCAAGTTTCGACATTTTCAGAGTTCATTTTGTAGTGATTTCAATTTCACGGTCATTTAGCTCTGTAAATAAATCGATAAATGACTGAAAATAGAAAATGATGTTAGAAAGTTTTGAAAATTGATGAGGTCGCTTTGAATGGTGCATAGGAGCGCAAAAAGTCTGGAGTTCAAATAAGTTTAAAAAATGAAGGGCCCGTGTAACAGATGAGTTCTCGTCCGAAACCCTGATACTCCGAAAGAGATTGCCCAGTTTGTACACGAAGTGCTTCCAGTTTTTGCCGTAACCCTCTCTACTCTTTTTCACATGCCATGTGGGGGAAATGATGATACCATGCCGTGTTTCAACCTTTTCAGAGTTCATTTTGTAGTGATTTCAATTTCACTGTCATTTAGCTCTCTAAATAAATAGGTAAATGACTAAAAAATAGCAAACGATGTCAGAACGTGTTGAAAATTGGAGACCTCACTTTGAATGGTGCATACGGAATGCAAAAAAATCTTGGAGTTCAAATAAGTTTAAAAAAATGAAGTGCCCGTGTAATTGATGAGTTCTCGTCTGAAACCCTGATACTCCAAAAGAGATTGTCCATTTTGTAGACGAAGTGTGTCCAGTTTTTGCTGTAGCCCTCTCTACTATTTTGCACATCCCATGTGGGTGACATGATGATACCATGCCAAGTTTCAACATTTTTAGAGTTAATTTTGTAGTGATTTTCAATTTCACGGTCATTTAGCTCTCTAAATAAATCGGTAAATGATTGAAAATAGCAAATGATGTTAGAAAGTATTGAAAATTGATGGCGTCACTTTGAATGGTGCATATAGAATGCAAAAAAGTTTGGAGTTCAAATAAGTTTAAAAAAATGAAGTGCCCGTTTAACAGATGAGTTCTCGTCCGAAACCCTGATACTCCGGAAGAGATTTTCCAGTCTGTACACGACGTGCGTCCAGTTTTTTCTGCAACCCTCTCTACTATTTTACATATGCTATGTGCGTGTATGATGATACCATGCCAAGTTTCAACATTTACAGAGTTCATTTTGTAGTGATTTTCAATTTCGCGGTCATTTAGCTCTTTAAATAAATCAGTAAATGACTGAAAAATAGCAAATGATGTTAGAAAGTGCTGAAAATTGATGACATCTCTTTGAATGGTGCATAGGAACGCAAAAAAAATGTCTGGAGTTCAAATAAGTTTAAAAAATGAAGTGCCCGTGTAACATGTGAGTTCTCGTCCGAAACCCTGATACTACGAAAGAGATTGTCCAGTTTGTAAATCAAGTGTGTCCAGTTTTTGCCATAACCCTCTACTCTTTTGCACATGCCATGTGGGT
>NW_021281774.1:0-2688 GCF_002162155.2 Triticum dicoccoides
GCTTTGGCCTAGTAGGCGGGCTTTTTTATTTTCTTAATTTTTTTCGCTTTATTTATTTTTGTTTTATTTATTTTTGAGTTGTTTTTTGTTGTATTTAGAGTTTCTTTGTGAATATTTTTTGATTTAGGTACAAAAAATTACAAACTTTCTGTTAGTGCCAGTAGTTTTCAATTTTGAATAGTTTAAATTTTTTGAATTATTTGAAATTTGTGTGAATCACTAGTTTGTGAATAACTTAACTTTGAAAAAAGTTTTTTCAGTGATTCTTTTTTCTTATGTTTAATATTAGTGTGTTTTATCATTATATTCAATTTAGTAATGCTTAGTTTATTTTAAAAAATGAAATGCCTTTGTAACATTTCAGTTTTCGTCGGAAACCCTGATACTTCGAAAAAGATTGTCCATTTTGTACACGAAGTGTATCCAGTTTTTGCCGTAACCCTCTCTACTTTATTGCACATGCTATTTGTATGAAATTATGATACCATGCCAACTTTCAACCTTTTCTGAGTTCATTTCAAATGCTTTTCAATTTCAGGGTCATTTAGCTGGAAAAAATCAGTAAATGCATGAAAAGAATTTGTTTGCACATAAAATTTCTTCGCGTTTCAAATGCCAAAACACATAATTAACTACCCTAACTATTACAGACATTCCCTCCTGGGTGTGAAACACAGAAGAAAGTGATGATAGTGAAGCCGATCACATCCCAGATCTTTGGGTGTGAAACTTTTTCTTCTCGTGTGTCCCTTTGCGCCGTAGCCATGGAAAATCTTCATCATTTAACTGGATGCTCGGGTCAATATTCACTGTGAATGGAGCAATTTCATCAAACTTTTCATAATCTTCTGACATGTCTGTCTTGTCATCCACTCCCACTATGTTTCTTTTTCCTGAAAGAACTATGTGGCATTTTGGCTCGTCGTATGATCCATTCGCTTCCTTATCTTTTCTTTTTCTCGGCCTGGTAGACATGTCTTTCACATAAAAAACCTGCGCCACATCATTGGCTAGGACGAATGGTTCGTCTGCATACGCAAGATTGTTGAGATCCACTGTTGTCATTCCATACTGCGGGTCTTCCGTTACCCCGCCTCGTGTCATATTGACGCATTTGCACCGAAGAAAAGGGACCTTCAAATCACCTGATCCATAGTTAACTTCCCATATGTCCTCTATGTAACCGTAATATGTTTCCTTTCCCGTGTTGGTTGTTGCATCAAAGCGGACACCACTGTTTTGGTTGGTGCTCTTCTTATCTTGGGCGATCGTGTAAAATGTATTCCCATTTATCTGGTACCCTTTGAAAGTCGTTATATTCGAAGATGGTAACTGGGACAGCGAGTACAGGTCATTTTGAATATCGCCATCATTCAGGGCACGTTTCTGCAACCAACCGGCGAAAGTCCTCGTTTGTTCGCGTGCAATCCAGTCGTCAGACTTCTCCAGGTGTTTGGACTATAGAAAATTCTTGTGTTCCTCCATATACGGAGCCACCAAGGCAGAATTCTGTAGAAATATGTAGTGTGCTTCAGTGAGAGAATGCCCGTCTATACATATTATTTGATGCCCTCCTAGCGTGCCTTTTCCTTCCAGTCTGCCCTTATGCTGCGATTTAGGAACACCAATCGGCTTAAGGTCAGGAATAAAGTCAATACAAAACTCAATGACCTCCTCATTTTCATGGCCCTTCGAGATGCTTCCTTCTGGCCTAGCACGGTTATGAACATATTTCTTCAAGACTCCCATGAACCTTTCAAAGGGGAACATATTGTGTAGAAATACATGACCCAAAACGTTAATCTCTTCGCAAAGGTGAACTAGGACGTGCGTCATGATGTTGAAGAAGGATGGTGTGAACACCAACTCGAAACTGACAAGACATTGCACCAAATCATTCTGTAACCTTGGCATGATTTCTGGATCCATTACCTTCTGAGAGATTGCATTAAGGAATGCACATAGCTTCACAATGGCTAATCGAACGTTTTTCGGTAGAAGCCCCCTCAATGCAACCGGAAGGAGTTGCGTCATAATCACGTGGTAGTCATGAGACTTTAGGTTCTTGAACTTTATCTCTGCCATATTTATTATTCCCTTTATATTCGACGAGAAGCCAGACGGTACCTTCATGCTGAGCATGCATTCGAAGAAGATTTCCTTCTCATCTTTGGTAAGAGCGTAGCTGGCCTGACCCTGATGTATGCCGTCTTTTCCGTGCATACGTTGCTGGTCCTCCCGTGCCTCTGGTGTATCTTTTGTCTTCCCATACACGCCCAAAAAGCCAAGCAGGGCCACGCAAAGATTTTTCGGCACGTGCATCACGTCGATTGCGGAGCGGACCTCTAGGTCTTTCCAATATGGCAGGTCCCAAAATATAGATTTCTTCTTCCACATGGGTGCGCGTCCGTCAGCGTCCTTCGGAACAGGTTGTCCGCCAGGACCCTTTCCAAAGATTACCTTCAAATCCTTGACCATATCATGTACATCAGCACCAGTAAAGTGGCGAGGCTTCGTCCGGTGATCCGCCTCACCTTTGAAATGCTTGCCTTTCTTTCTTACGGGATGCCTGCTCGGAAGAAATCGATGATGTCCCAGGTACACATTCTTCTTACAACTATTCAAATATATACTGTCGGTATCATCCAAACAGTGTGTGCATCTACGGTATCCCTTGTTTGTCTGTCC
>NW_021281775.1:0-1085 GCF_002162155.2 Triticum dicoccoides
CATAGCAAACAGATTTGCTGAAATCTAGCTCATCAATATCAGATTTGGTGGCAAATAAACATGCACTTTTCAATTTAATTTCAGAAGCAACACTAGATGGTTTATTATTAGGCTTCATTTGTTGCTCAAATTCTTTTGCCACAATCTGATTTTCACTCTTATTCTTCTCCTGTTGTGCTTTATTAGCTCTATTAATATCATCTTTCAAAATGGAATCAGGAGTCATAGGAAGCAAAGTAATATTTTTATCCTTATGAACAAGAGTATAGTGATTGTTTCTACCATGGTGTACATAATTTTTATCAAATTGCCATGGTCTACCAAGTAATAAGGAACATGCTTGCATAGGTACCACATCACAATCAACATAATCAGCATATGTAGAGATACTAAAATGCACACGAACAGTACGTGTTACCTTAACCTTGCCGCTGTTGTTGAACCATTGGATGTAGTAAGGATGTGGATGTGGTATTGTGGTGAGAGAAAGCTTCTCCACCATCTCCATGCTAGCCAAGTTGTTGCAGCTCCCTCCGTCTATGATGACACGCACAGAACGTTCCTTCACAACTCCCTTGGTATGGAACAAATTGTGCCTCTGATTTTGCTCAACTTGTGTGACCTGCACACTCAAAACACGTTGAGCAACTAAACATTCATACCTGTCAGCGTCTTCAGGAGCCATGTATTGCGTCTCATGATCAGAATCATCTCCACCATGTTCTTCACGTGTAATAAGAGCCAAAGTCTCCTCATCATAGTCACTAGCGGACTCATATCCACCATCCGCGGTAGCAATCATCACACGCGGAGATTTGCATTCTCTCGCATAATGACCTCCTCCCTTACAACGACGACAAATAATGTCACTTGTGTGCCCTGTTGATGCCATGGAAGAAGAAGAACGCTGTGCAGGCCCCGCAGGTGCGCTCTTGGCAGATAATGGTGGTTGTGCCTGTTTTCTTGTATCACGGCTGGAGGTGGCACCGGATGGAGGTGCTGGTGCAGTTGAAGTAGAAGATGCACGTGGTGTCCATGATGAAGGTCGGCCTGCAGAAAAGTTAGTTCGCCCCAATGCTTGTCGA
>NW_021281776.1:0-3327 GCF_002162155.2 Triticum dicoccoides
ATAATGGCGAGTGTCTCAAAACTCTTCCTAGCTCAAACTGATAGGATGGGCACGAAATTTTTTCGACCAATTTTTTTTTTTTTCGACTGCCCGGACCCAAAAACTGGAAACAGGTCAAAAAAAACTTCCTATAATGGCACCTGTCTCAAAACACTCAGAAACACCTAAAAATAGGATAGCCAGAAATTTTTTCGAAAAATGCGTTTTCGAAAAATTTTGGGCCTAAACGGAGCGTGGCTACCCGACTCTTTTTTTTTTCCGAAACCTACTCCGGCAAGGAAACACGAATCGGAATCTAGATGGATCCCGAAAACAAACCTAATAAGCAAGGAACTCGGATTGGTGGTGGATATATGGTGGTGGTATATGGCAGCGGTGGTGGTAGCGGTGGTAGTATATGGATTATGATCGGTGGTGGTATATGGGCACGGATTGGTGGTGGTATATGGATACGAATTCGGAGCGGTGGTGGTAGATGGCAGGGGCGATGATGATGGTGCGGCGGCGGCGTGACAACTTATGACCAGAACTCGAAACTCTAAAAGACTAGACTCTAAGACCAGCAACTAGACACGACGATGCAACCGCAAATTCAACAAAGCAAAACCCTAAAAAGATTATGCAAGGCTCAGATTGGTTCGGATATGATGAACTAACCCTAATTGTTTTTTGTGGCTTTTTCGTGGACTATAGGTATGAAGAACAGACTCGATCTAAACTACTAAAAAACTGTAAAATCTCACCGAGCAACCTGGAAATCTGATACCACTTGATAGAGGCGAGGGTGTCCCGATCTTTCGATGAGATGATAACTATCGATTTGGTGGAGACGACTTTGACGATCCGACTACAAACGTGCACGACGTTGCGCCTTAGCAAACGCTAAACCAACTCCGAGAGGTTATTGACCACGCTGGAGCACGATCAACCTGACGAGTTGGTTTAGCGATTGCTAAGGCGCGACGTCCTCGCACGTTCGTAGTCGGATCGTCAAAGTCGACTTCCACCAAAGCGAAATCCACCATCTCATCGAAAGACGGGACACCTTTGCCTCTATCAGGTAACCTTGGGAAGTGCACCTTTTGCACCGACCGAGTATCTTTTCTTGGCTATGTTGTTACTCCACAGGGAATTGAAGTTGACAAAGCCAAGATTGAAGCTATTGAGAGTTGGCCGCAGCCCAAAACGGTCACACAAGTGAGGAGTTTTCTTGGCCTCGCTGGATTCTATAGGCGTTTTGTGAGAGATTTCAGCACCATTGCTGCACCTGTCAACGAGCTTACAAAGAAGGATGTGCCTTTTGTTTGGGGTACCGCACAGGAAGAAGCCTTCATGGTATTGAAAGATAAGTTGACACATGCTCCTTTACTCCAACTTCCTGATTTTAATAAGACTTTTGAGCTTGAATGTGATGCTAGTGGAATTGGATTAGGAGGTGTGTTATTACAAGATGGCAAACCTGTTGCATACTTTTCTGAATTATTCTACTTATGATAAAGAATTATATGCTCTTGTTCGGACTTTAGAAACATGGCAACATTACTTATGGCCCAAAGAATTTGTTATACATTCTGATCATGAATCTTTGAAACATATTAAAAGTCAAGCTAAACTGAATCGTAGAAATGCTAAATGGGTTGAATTCATTGAGACTTTCCCTTATGTCATTAAACACAAGAAGGGTAAAGAAAATGTTATTGCTGATGCATTGTCTCGTCGCTATACTATGCTTTCACAACTTGACTTCAAAATATTTGGTTTGGAGACCATCAACGATCAATATGTGCATGATGCTGATTTTAAAGATGTATTGCAGAATTGTAAAGAAGGAAGAACATGGAATAAGTTCGTTGTTAATGAAGGATTTGTGTTCCGTGCTAACAAGCTATGCATTCCAGCTAGCTCCGTTCGTCTTTTGTTGTTGCAGGAGGCGCATGGAGGAGGACTAATGGGACACTTTGGCGTGAAGAAGACGGAGGACGTACTTGCTACACATTTCTTTTGGCCAAAGATGAGACGGGATGTTGAGCGTTTTATTACTCGCTGCACTACATGTCAAAAAGCTAAGTCACGACTCAATCCTCATGGTTTATATATGCCTTTGCCTGTACCTAGTGTTCCTTGGGAGGATATATCTATGGACTTTGTTTTAAGATTACCTCGAACAAACAAGGGGAGGGATAGCATATTTGTTGTCGTGGATAGATTCTCGAAAATGGCACACTTTATACCATGTCATAAAAGCGATGATGCTGTTAATGTTGCTGATTTGTTCTTTCGTGAAATTATTCGCTTGCATGGTGTGCCAAATACTATTGTTTCAGATCTTGATACTAAATTTCTTAGCCACTTTTGGAGATGTTTATGGGCTAAGTTGGGGACTAAACTACTTTTTAGTACTACTTGTCACCCCCAAACTGATGGACAAACTGAAGTAGTCAATAGAACATTGTCTACTATGCTTAGGGCTGTTTTGAAGAATAATAAGAAAATGTGGGAGGAATTCTTGCCTCATATTGAATTTGCTTATAATTGTTCATTGCATTCTACTACTAAGATGTGCCCTTTTGAAGTTGTGTATGGTTTCCTACCTCGTGCACCTATTGATTTGTTGCCTCTTCCATCTTCGGAGAAGGTTAATTTTGATGCTAAAGAACGTGCTGAATTGATTTTAAAAATGCATGAGTTAACTAAGGAAAACATTGAGCGTATGAATGCTAAATATAAAATTGCTGGAGACAAGGGTAGAAAACATCTTGTGTTTGCACCTGGAGATCTTGTTTGGTTACATTTGCATAAGGATAGATTTCCTGATGTGCACAAATCAAAATTAATGCCACGTGCTGATGGTTCTTTTAAGGTGTTTGAGAAAATAAATGATAATGCATATAAACTTGAGCTGCCTGCAGATTTTGGGTGATAGAGGCTAAGGTGTCCCGTCTTTCGATGAGATGGTGGATTTCGCTTTGGTGGAAGTCGACTTTGACGATCCGACTACGAACGTGCGAGGACGTCGCGCCTTAGCAATCGCTAAACCAACTCCGAGAGGTTATTGACCACGCCGGAGCACGATCAACCTGACCACGAGGGTCTGTTTCCTGCGAGCAAACGAAGAACAAGCAAGAAACTGAGATTGCAATCTGGATATTGCGAATATAAGATGAAAGCTTTATTGATCAAGGTGGGGTTCTGTGACGCCTTTGTCTGGTCGTTGAACACAAACGAAGTACGCGAAGTTGCAGCTATGGCGAACTTTTAATCTAAACAAAACCCAAAGTCTAAACGATGCCCTAAGGGCTGTATATATGGAGGAAGAGGGGGGGAATT